>NC_140022.1:4566750-4573183 GCF_964263955.1 Coregonus lavaretus | reverse complement strand
TCTCTCTCTCTCTCTCTCTCTCTCTCTCTCTCTCTCTCTCTCTCTCTCTCTCTCTCTCTCTCTCTCTCTCTCTCCTCTCCTCCTCTCTCTCTCTCTCTCTCTCTCTCTCTCTCTCTCTCTCTCTCTCGCTCTCTCTCTCCTCTCTCTCTCTCTCTCTCTCTCTCTCTCTCTCTCTACCTCTCTATCTCCCACTCTATCCAACAACACGGAGGATCAAATCAAAGCAAAGTCAGCTATAATAACACACACACACAGTCACTCACCTGTCTCATCAATCTCTCCCAGGATCCAACCCCAAACCCTGGAGCAAGAGCAACAACCCCTCCCCCTGCGCATGCCTCCCCCCTACCACATCACCCAGACAGAGAGAGACAGAGAGATAGAGAGAGAGAGAGAAGGAGAGATAGAGGTTCTTCTCCTAACTCCAGACTGAAACTAAACTGAACTCTGAGATCTAAACTGTTTAAAGGCGGAGTTAGAGCTAAACAGTTCTGAGGAAAGAGGCGGGATTAAGTTAGTTAACTAGCGAAATCAGTGAAATCATTGAGAGACATTGTGTGTGAATGTGTGTCTGTGTGATCATGTATTTAATGTGTGTTACACTCTAAAGTAGGACACTGCAGTTTTCACCTGCTGTGCTTCTACTAGTATTGTATTCCCATGCCCTATACAAACACACACACACACACACACACACACACAGGACGTGTGTGTTGGGTTTGAACTTTAGCGTCAATGTTTGCCAGTCAGGTCAATGTTT
The DNA here is from genome assembly GCF_964263955.1 of Coregonus lavaretus. NCBI lineage: Eukaryota > Metazoa > Chordata > Actinopteri > Salmoniformes > Salmonidae > Coregonus > Coregonus lavaretus. Next base: position 4,572,423 of record NC_140022.1, on the reverse strand, counting down.
AAACCTATGAACTCCCCCTGTGGCTTTCCCTTTACCCTTGTGTGTGTGTGTGTGTGTGTGTGTGTTTGTCTGTGCGCGTGTTCTCAGGTCAGGCAGGAATTCTTTATTCTGATCTGCCCAAACAAACTGGAGATTAAAACTGGCTCGATAGTTACCCAGGCTTGTACATTAACCTTCACACACACACAACACACACACACACACACACACACACACACACACACACACACACACACACGCACACAAACACACGCACACAAACACACACACACACAGAGGGAGTCCCATAGTGAGTTTCAGGAACTACGCTAAACTGTATTTATAATGCACAGGTAAAGTATTAAAGATTGAAGACTGTTTGTTTGAGTGAACGCCCGTCAGACTGAACTACCGTCATCTAAAGCTCCTTTCTGTTTCTGGTCTTTTCTTCCCTCTCTCTTTATCTACCTTCCCTCTCTCTTCGGCTGGAGTCCAGGGCCCAGATTCACAAAACACTTCTTACGCAAAAACTTAAGAAGATTCTTAAGAAGAAAAAAAAAGAAGTTTCATAAGATAGTTTAAGTGCAATTCCTCAACAATATCTTACGATTTAATGATTTTCTTACAAACTTCTCAAATATCTTCTTGCAAATCTTCTTAAGATGTTTGTTGCTAGGCAACCGTTTTAGCTAGCTATCTAGCTAGCAATAGCAATCATGTTAGCATATTTCTTACTGAGATTACTGTTCTAAAACATGTTCTTGGGTTTGAAATAATCAATACTGAAACTTTCAGATGAAGTTTGTTCAATTGCTTTCATTAGCTTTTTCTCTCACTGCCCTGAGTTTAAGACAAGGGTTTAGCTATCTTGGAATTAAGAACATTTCCAATAACGTTTTTGAGGAGAAAGGAGAAACATAAGAAATTGCGCAAGACAATTTCCAAGAACCTTTTTGAGGAATAGCAACTTTGCTTAACTTTCTTCTTAAGTCTATAGTTGAGAAGGTTCTTGCGTGTGATGTTGAAATCTCCCCTAGATTAAACAGAAAATGAAAGGCAGCAGAGAGGAAGTGACCCAAGAACAAAAATACCACTTCCTGTTTGAAGGCCACCAGACTGGACTGACACAGTGTTTCTGAACCTCCAAGAGTGAGAAAGTAACTCTGCAGAACTCACCAAGGTAAAACCACTAGGAATTCAGCTAAAACAACAAACACTTTTTACTAAAGTATCAAAATGACTTTCATAATGGAACTCCCCATACGTTCCCATGCATTCCACCCCAGTCCCACCTTTCCCAGCGGTGGCAGTATTGGTGGCGGCAGGCATCAAGCCGTCCATGTCAGCGCTGTGGGAGTGGGAAAGGCAGAGGGCGCTCATGGGTACCAGGCCCTCCTGTGGGGGGGTGTGGTCTGTGGTCCTGACCAGACACCAGCCAGATCGCTCACTGGACCGCTCCACTAGCTCCACGGTCTGACCGCAACGAACACTCAGCTCCTCGGCACCGCCCGCCGAGAAGTCCAACAGGACCACGGTCAACTCACAGCCACCGGACAGCTAGAGAGGAGGGGGAGAGATGGCAGAGAGAGAGAGGGGAGAGAAGACAGAGAGAGAGAAAGAAAGAGAGAGAGGGAGTGTTAACATTGTGTAAAATGAGTGGCCTCAGGTTGTCTAGCGGTTAGTCCCCACTCATTTAATAAAGAAAGAAAACATTGTGTAAAATGTGGTCATTTCAACATCTGAGCTAAAGCTTTGAGAGAGAAGTGAAAGACTAGAGTATAAGTAACAGTCTATGAACGACAGGAAAGACTGAGGCCTATAGAAGTTATGGTCTTAACGTTGACACTGGTATGCAGGGCACAGACAGGCACACTATCTCACATAGTCTCACATGTAAATCCCCCCAAATGACCTCTCTTGACCGGCTCTGGGGTATACCCCACCAGGCCTGGGTGTTTTGAAATACCTGACTAGAGCATGACCTGATCCTTATGGTACAGAGAGAGGAAGGAAAACACTCACAACAAGGGAGAGCGGGAGGAGGGGAGAGACAGGGAGGGTATGAGAGAGGGAGGAGGGGAGAGACAGGGAGAGAGGGAGAGAGGGAGGGAGGGAGGGAGGAGGGGAGAGACAGGGAGGGTATGAGAGAGGGAGGAGGGGAGAGACAGGGAGAGAGGGAGGAGGGGAGAGAGAGAAGGGAAGAAAGGAAAGAAAGGAGTCTAAGATAGGGAAGGGGTGAATGAAGGTAGGAGAGAAGAAGGGAGGGAGAAGAGGAGAGTGCAAGGAGTAACAGAGGGAGGGAGGGAGGGAGGGAGGGAGAAGAGAAGAGAAGAGTGCAAGGAGGAACAGAGGGAGGGAGGGAGGGAGAAGAGGAGAGTGCAAGGAGGAACATAGGGAGGGAGGGAGGGAGGGAGAAGAGGAGAGAGCAAGGAGGAACAGAGGTAGGGAGGGAGGGAAGAAAGGAGAGTGAGGGAGAGAGGGAATATAATACAGTGCCTTGCGAAACTATTCATCCCCCTTGCCGTTTTTCCTATTTTGTTGCATTACAACCTGTAATTTAAATGGATTTTTATTTGGATTTCATGTAATGGACATAAGCAAAATAGTCCAAATTGGTCAAGTGAAATGAAAAAAATAACTTGTTTCAAAAGATTCTAAAAAATAAATAACGGAAAAGTGGTGCGTGCATATGTATTCACCCCCTTTGCTATGAAGCCCCTAAATAAGATCTGGTGCAACCAATTACCTTCAGAAGTCACATAATTAGTTAAATAAAGTCCACCTGTGTGCAATCTAAGTGTCACATGATCTCAGTATATATACACCTGTTCTGAAAGGCCCCAGAGTCTGCAACACCACTAAGCAAGGGGCACCACCAAGCAAGCGGCACCATGAAGACCAAGGAGCTCTCCAAACAGGTCAGGGACAAAGTTGTGGAGAAGTATAGATCAGGGTTGGGTTATAAAAAAATATCCAAAACTTTGAACATCCCACGGAGCACCATTAAATCCATTATAAAAAAATTGAAAGAATATGGCACCACAACAAACCTGCCAAGAGAGGGCCGCCCACCAAAACTCACGGACCAGGCAAGGAGGGCATTAATCAGAGAGGCAACAAAGAGACCAAAGATAACCCTGAAGAAGCTGCAAAGCTCCACAGCGGAGATTGGAGTATCTGTCCAAAGGACCACTTTAAGCCGTACACGCCACAGAGCTGGGCTTTATGGAAGAGTGGCCAGAAAAAAGCCATTGCTTAAAGACAAAAATAAGCAAACACGTTTGGTGTTCGCCAAAACGCATGTGGGAGACTCCCCAAACATATGGAGGAAGGTACTCTGGTCAGATGAGACTAAAATTGAGCTTTTTGGCCATCAAGGAAAACGCTATGTCTGGCGCAAACCCAACACCTCTCATCACCCCGAGAACACCATTCCCACAGTGAAGCATGGTGGTGGCAGCATCATGCTGTGGGGATGTTTTTCATCGGCAGGTACTGGGAAACTGGTCAGAATTGAAGGAATGATGGATGGCGCTAAATACAGGGAAATTATTGAGGGAAACCTGTTTCAGTCTTCCAGAGATTTGAGACTGGGACGGAGGTTCACCTTCCAGCAGGACAATGACCCTAAGCATACTGCTAAGGCAACACTCGAGTGGTTTAAGGGGAAACATTTAAATGTCTTGGAATGGCCTAGTCAAAGCCCAGACCTCAATCCAATTGAGAATATGTGGTATGACTTAAAGATTGCTGTACACCAGTGGAACCCATCCAACTTGAAGGAGCTGGAGCAGTTTTGCCTTGAAGAACGGGCAAAAATCCCAGTGGCTAGATGTGCCAAGCTTATAGAGACATACCCCAAGAGACTTGCAGCTGTAATTGCTGCAAAAGGTGGCTCTACAAAGTATTGACTTTGGGGGGGTGAATAGTTATGCACGCTCAACTTTTCTGTTTTTTTGTCTTATTTCTTGTTTGTTTCACTTTTTTTTTTAATTTTGCAGCTTCAAAGTGGTAGGCATGTTGTGTAAATCAAATGATACAAACCCCCCCAAAATCCATTTTAATTCCAGGTTGTAAGGCAACAAAATAGGAAAAATGCCAAGGGGGGTGAATACTTTCGCAAGCCACTGTATCTGGTCCTCCATGCTTTAGAGTCCCTCTGCGAGAGAAACATGCTGATTGGATAAATATGTGAATATGTAAATCACGGCTATCCTTCTAGGAACTAGCTGTTATCGAGCACGCACACACACACACACAACACACATACTCCATGGGGACTGTTGGGGTGTTCCCCATCCAAATCCTTTACAGATGTTTTGGGAATCCCGCCATAAGGACACAGCTTTCCCAACAGGGAGAGAGACAGACCGAGAGAGACAGACCAGAGGGACAGAGAGAGAGAGAGAGAGAGAGAGAGAGAGAGAGAGAGAGAGAGAGAGAGAGAGAGAGAGAGAGAGCGAGAGAGAGAGAGAGCGAGAGAGAGAGCGAGAGAGAATGGGAGGACAGAGAGAGACTGAGAGAAAGAGAGAGAGAGAGAGAGAGAGAGAGAGAGAGAGAGAGAGAGAGAGAGAGAGAGAGAGAGAGAGAGAGAGAGCAACTGAGACAGATATTGTGAAAGTGAACAGTACAAACTGGGAAGAGAACTCACAGTAGAGTACTAGTACTGATGGTGAAAGTACACTCAGCTCTGAACAGTTTGGTTGTGACCGCATACACACACACACTTACATAGGCTACATACAAACAAATACATAAAATCATAAAATATTTGCTCAGTGGGTTAGTCTAGAGGCATGGTGCTGCAACAGCAAGGTTGTGGGTTTGATTCCTGCATTGCCTTACTATCTGTGTTGACTCTTCCGTCAGTCATCCTAGTTAAGAGTGTTTGCTAAATGACCATATCATAATAATATGGTCATAATACAGTAATGTGTATAGTAATATATATTTTATATTATTACGGGTACATATTTACATAAAAAAACCTAAACACAAAATATGGGTCAATTAACCTGAAACTCTGGGTTGCCAGTACTGATTGAATAGGGTTCAATAGTCCTGTAACTCTGGGTTGCCAGTTTTGATAGAATAGGGTCAATAGCCCTGAAACTCTGGGTTGCCAGTTTTGATTGAATAGGGTCATAATAATGTGTATAGTAATATATATTTATATTAATACGATTACATATTTACATACAAAAACCTAAACACAAAATCTAAATAAAACATCCAAGATGTACATAAATGTATACATACCAGGACAGCACTGGTGAAACTCTTCCCCAAAAGTATCAGAATGACTTTAAACACTGTGTGAGGGGAACACCCTCTCTCTCACCCTCATAACACACACACACACGCACATGCACACACACGCACACACACAGCTACGGCTGCAGGGATGAGGTCATTGGACTGGTCTATTGTTTTGGGGACACACCCCTCTGGTGCTGTTTTGGCCCTCACTGTACTGGACTGCCTCAGAGGAGGGGAGAAGTATTGCTCATAGAAACTCATAGAACGGCAATAAAAACTCATACACTCTTAGAAGCTCATAGAGTCTCTGTATGAGTATATATACATTTAGAACAGATCACTCTTGGGTACTTTTTGTGTAAACAGTGGTGGCTGCTGGGTAGTGTAGTCTATCTCTACCTTGTCGCTGTCTGCTGTGTTCTGAGAGGTGCGGGA
>NC_140022.1:4556750-4564250 GCF_964263955.1 Coregonus lavaretus | reverse complement strand
CTGAAGACCAGCGAGAGCTCAAACAGGAACAGGTGGCGTTCCCGGCCTTTCCTGATCAGGGATTTGGGATCCCACACCTGGAAGGTATCCTGCAGGAGGAGCTCTCCCTGCACCTCCAAGCCCTCCTCCAGACCTGGGATAGGAATACAGCAGGATGTGATGTCATACAGAATGATGTGACATCATACTGCAGAAAGTGACCTCATACAGCAGGAAATGACATCATAGAACAATACATGACATCATACAGCAGGATGTGACATCAGCTTACCCTCTAGCATGCTAACATGCATGGCATCGTTGGCTCGCTTTGGAACACTCAGCATGACGTCCAGACCCTCCTTGATCTCACCTTTCCCCTCCTCACAACACGCCAACAACTCCTGGACTCAGAGAGAGAGCGAGAGAGAGAGCGCGAGAGAGAGAGAGAGTGAGAGTGAGAGAGCGAGAGAGAAGATAGCGTAAGGATAGTGTCTTCTTGTTAAACCAACACACATCAGTATTTCTCATGTTCTGTACCTTGAGAAGGAGCTGGTACTTGGTGATGCGCTGAACCGGCTTGATGAGCGCTGAGGAGATAGAGTTAGCAAGACCATGCCTCCTCTGGACCTCCTACACACACACACACACACACACACACACACACACACACACACACACACACACACACACACACACACACACACACACACACACAGTGTAAGATCATGGCTGAACAGTTGTAGCCATCTACAGGCTAGCAGACTAACTGTATTATGCTGAGATGTGGACGAGAGAGATTGAGAGAGAGTGAGAGAGAGAGAAAGAAAGAGAAAGCTGTGAAATGATCTGAGAGACAAGGCAAGAAGGGCCTTCTATGCCATCAAAAGGAACATACAATTCGACATACCAATTAGGATCTGGCAATAAATACTTGAATCAGTTATAGAACCCATTGCCCTTTATGGTTGTGTGGTCTGGGGTCTGCTCACCAACCAAGAATTCACAAAATGGGACAAACACCAAATTGAGACTCTTCATGCAGAATTCTGCAAAAAATATCCTCTGTGTACAACGTAAAACACCAAATAATGCACGCAGAGCAGATTTAGGCCGATACCTGCTAATGATCAAAATCCAGAAAAGAGGCGTTAAATTCTACAACCACCTAAAAGGAAGCGATTCCCAAACCTTCCATAACAAAGCCATCACCTACAGAGAGATGAACCTGGAGAAGAGTCCCCTAAGCAAGCTGGGCCTGGGGCTCTGTTCACAAACACAAACAGACCCCTCAGAGCCCCAGGACAGCAACACAATTAGACCCAACCAAATCATGAGAAAACAAAAAGATAATTACTTGATACATTGGAAAGAATTAACAAAAAAACTGAGCAAACTAGAATGCTATTTGGCCCTAAACAGAGAGTACACAGTGGCAGAATGCCTGACCACTGTGACTGACCCAAACTGAAGAAAAGCTTTGACTATGTACAGACTCAGTGAGCATAGCCTTGCTATTGAGAAAGGCCGCCGTAGGCAGACCTGGCTCTCAAGAGATGACAGGCTATGTGCACACTGCCCACAAAATGAGGTGGAAACTGAGCTGCACTTCCTAACCTCCGGCCAAATGTATGACCATATTAGAGACACATATTTCCCTCATATTACACAGATCCACAAAGAATCTGAAAACAAACCAAATTTGGATAAACTCCCTTATCTACTGGGTGAAATACCACAGTGTTCATTCACAGCAGCAAGATTTGTGACCTGTTGCCACAAGAAAAGGGCAACCAGTGAACAACAAACAGCATTGTAAATACAACCCATATTTATGTTGATTTATGTTCCCTTTTGTACTTTAACTATTTGCACATAAGATGACATTTGACATGTCTTTATTCTGTTGGAACTTTTGTGAGTGTAATGTCTACTGTAAAAAAATAAAAGTTTATTTCACTTTTGTTTATTATCTATTTCACTTTCTTTGGCAATGTAAACATATGTTTCCCATGCCAGTAAAGCCCCTTAAATTTAATTGAAATTGAGAGAGAGAGAGAGAGAGAGAGTGAGTGTGAGTGTGTGTGTGAGAGAGAGAGAGAGAAAGATAGAAAGAAAGAAAGAAAGAAAGAAAGAAAGAAAGAAAGAAAGAAAGAAAGAAAGAAAGAAAGAAAGAAAGAAAGAAAGAAAGAAAGAAAGAAAAAGGGAAATGGAGAGAATTTCTCACCTCAAAGAAGCCTGCCCCATGTTGCTGGATCAGAAGGCTGGAGTCTGGTTTATTTCTACAATACGTCACATACATGTGGAACTTATCCGCCTGAGAGAGAGAGACAGAGAGAGACAGAGAGAGAGAGAGACAAAGAGAGAGATAGAGAGAGAGCGAGAGAGAGAGAGATAACTTTGGGTGAGAAGGGTCAGACAACACTCATGCAGTATTGTGATTAATTGAAACAAACTCTCTCTCTCTATCTTGCTCTCTCTGCTCTAGCAGACATCATGTGTTGGTGGTTACCCAGGTGACGAAGCAGTGACCCACATCTTCAGGTAGCTGTTCATAGTTCTCCAGCTCCTTCAGGAAAATACTGCAACAAAACACAACCCATTGTTATAATACTGCAACAAAACACAACCCATCGTAATACGCTATACACACATCTGTTATGCTATGCCCACACCCCTCAAATCTGGACCTCCAAGCCAGTTCCATTGCAAGTGTTTATTGCGCTATCCGTGCTGAAGCTGCAACATCATTTCAGCCATTTAGTTTCCTACTTGTTTCTGACTGAAAAGTTCTGTTACCGAAATTCCTAATTTGCTTAGGAAAAACATTCTCTATTCCCTCAACCCTTGCTCTCTTTACGTGAAACATGTAAGCATTGCATGCATGTGACCAATAGGGCCTGACCTATAGCCTATCATAATCACATCAATAAATTGGTTGTAACAAACTCCAAACACAATAACACGTGACAGCAAAATGGATGAGGAGGATGTGAAAAAGAAACTCGAAGCGGGTTTACTGGTTGCTCAGGAGGGAAAGGGGAAGTCAGATCTGTGGAAGACATTTGACTTAGTTGTGGAAACTACCGGAAATCAAGAAAAAGGAAGGTATAGGAGTATAATGTGTGCCAAACAGTTGCTGTTATATTACAATATTATTATAGTTTCTGACCATTTGGAACAGTGTAAACAACACTAAATAAATAAGTGTACCAGAGAGTCTGTTCTAACGGGAAGAAATATAAATAAAGCCTTTATTACAGCAGACTAAAAACTAATTAAGTAATACCCGGCTGTTCTAAAGATTATTTTTTTGTAAAGCCTTTATTACAGCATAGCAAAGATTTAAAAAACTGCTGAATCTGTGAAATTGCTTTATCCGACATTTTGCCGTTGCATGAGGCTTGGTGCTCAAGGAATCAGTAGGATATTAAACAAACACTCAAACAGGCAACAGAAGCAAGATCTGTCTTTTTTCTGTAGATATACAGTGCATTCGGAAAGTATTCAGACCTCTTTAACTTTTTCCACATTTTGTTACGTTACAGCCTTATTCAAAAAAAATAAGTTTTCCTCATCAATCTATACACAATACCCCATAATGACAAAGCAAAAACAGATTTTCAGAAATGTGTGCAAATGTATTACAAATTAAAAACTGAAAAATACATTTACATAAGTATTAAGACCCTTTACTCAGTACTTTGTTGAAGCAACTTTGGCAGCGATTACAGCCTAAAGTCTTCTTGGGTATGACGCTACAAGCTTGGCACACCTGTATTTGGGGAGTTTATCCCATTCTTCTCTGCAGATCTTCTCAAGCAATGTCAGGTTGGGATGGGGAGCGTCGCTGCACAGCTATTCTCAGGTCTCTCCAGGAATGTTCAATCGGGTTCAATCCGGGCTCTGGCTGTGCTATTCAAGGACTTGTTCATTCAGAGACTTGTCCCGAAGCCACTCCTGCGTTGTCTTGGCTGTGTGCTTAGGGTCGTTGTCCTCTTGGAAGGTGAACCTTCGCCCCAGTCTGAGGTCCTGAGTGCTCTGGAGCAGGTTTTCATCAAGGATCTCTCTGTACTTTGCTCCGTTTATCTTTCCCTAGATCCTGACTAGTCTCCCAGTCCCTGCCGCTGAAAGAAATCCTCACCACCATGTTTCACCGTAGGGATGGTGCCAGGTTTCCTCCAGACGTGACGCTTGGCATTCAGGCCAAAGAGTTCAATATTGGTTTCATCAGACGAGAGAATCTTGTTTCTCATGGTCTGAAAGTCCTTTTGGTGCTTTTTGGCAAACTCCAAGCGGGCTGTCATGTGCCTTTTACTGAGGAGTGGCTTCCATCTGGCCACTCTACCATAAAGGCCTGATTGGTGGAGTGCTGCAGAGATGGTTGTCCTTCTGGAAGGTTCTCCCATCTCCACAGAGGAACTCTGGAACTCTGTCAGAATGACCATCGGGTTCTTGGTCACCTCCCTGACCAAGGCCCTTCTCCCCCGATTGCTCAGTTTGGCCGGGCAGCCAGCTCTAGGAAGAGTCTTGGTGGCTCCAAACTTCTTCCATTTAAGAATGATGGAGGCCACTGTGTTCTTGGGGACCTTCAATGCTGCAGAAATGTTTTGGTACCCTTCCCCAGATCTGTGCCTCTACACAATTCTGTCTCGGAGCTCTACGGACAATTCCTTCAACCTCATGGCTTGGTTTTTGCTCTGACATGCACTGTCAACTGTGGTACCTTATATAGACAGGTGTGTGCCTTTCCAAATCATGTCCAATCACTTGCATTTACCACAGGTGGACTCCAATCAAGTTGTAGAAACATCTCAAGGATGATCAATGGAAACAGGATGCACCTGAGCTCAATTTCGAGTCTCATAGCAAAGGGTCTGAATACATATGTAAATAAGGTATTTCTGTTTTTTATTTCTAATACATTTGCAAACATTTCAAAAAACCTGTTTTCTCTTTGTCATTATGGGGTATTGTGTGTAGATTGATGAGGGGAACAAATTATTTAATCCATTTTAGAATAAGGCTGTAATGTAACAAAAATGTGGAAAAAGTCATGGGGTCTGAATACTTTCCGAATGCACTGTTTATAGATGATTTATAAAGTCAGGCACATTTAACAGTTAGGCTATTGATTATAGACCTAATTAAGCCAGGGTTTCCTCTCTCCTTTTCTTAGACAATTAGGTTAAGGCAAGGGCTGTTGCACCATTATTTTTAGATAATATAACCATATACAGTATCACACGTCTTAGAGTGATGGACTGTGCCATCCCTGTGGCCTCCACAATGGATTAGTCCACCGAGACAGGCGCTAATCAGACAGGTGTCTTGTGCACCATCAGAATAATAATAATAATGTGACTGCTCTACTAAAGAAATCTCAGTCGACCAATAGCCTATCGACCAAACAATCGACCACAGTATAATACATGTCATAGATGTCATAGACCTGCATAACTCTAGAATGTCAGGATAATGGCAGCCATCTTGGTTATGGATCAATTCCATTAATGTTCTATTTAATGATATGTGCTAAACGCCATACGTTACACACCGGTTGTGCTATACAGACTATAATCTACACACCTGTTATGGAACTCATAAATGTCCTGGATGTTCCCAAAGACAACGTCATCCTTGTTGGCGATCCTAATGGGGATCTCTTCAGAGCCACTGGTCATCTCCCACAGGTAGGTGTCGATACACTCCTGCAGATCCTTCACATACACCCTCTCTGTCTGAAGAAGCTCTGACATGATATACCTGCAGAAAAAAGAAGAAACTGGCTACTTTTTAAATAAATACAATTATCCCACCATCTCTCTATCTCTCCCTCTTCTCTCTCTGTCTCTCCCTCTTCTCTCTCTCACACACACACATACACACACACAGACACACACACACACACACACACACACACACACACACACACACACACACACTTACCCTCTCTCTGTTTCCCCCTCTCTCTCTCTCTCATTCTCTCTCTTTCTCTGTTTGACTCACTCTTTCTTCCTGGCAGTCCTCCTCTTCTCATCGCTGACCTCGTGGTTGGGGTCGTTCAGGTTCACTTCAGGGTCAGAGTCAGAGAGGCTGTTGGGGATGAGCTCCAGCTCCAGGTCCTTATTGTCCTACAGGGGACACCGTACACAGAGACAATTCAATACCATTCAGAGAACTTCATTGACATGAAGGAATCACACGTGGACAAAAAGCACATGCATAAATCATTCAGTGCTGTATCGGCTTGAACTGGAATCAGAGACACACATACACGTGCACCCACCAGCCGAACAAATTCAGTCACCCTCACACACATGAAAGACACCCAGTCATCAACAAACACACACTCCAACCCTCACACACACACACACCTGAGTGCAGCCTCCCAGTGCAGTCTCCAGTGTGTTCCGGTACTGGCCCATGCGCATGGAGAACTCTCGGTAGCGCTTGTCCACCGTCGACACACACCTCCGTAGCTCCACCCTGTGGGAGTGGCCCTTACCCAGCATGCTCTCTGCCAGCTGGATCAGCAGGTGCACCTTCTCCTGAGTGTGCTGGGAGGAGGTAGAGGGGAGAAATGGATTGTGGGCACTATTCTGATATACCCCTCACCTTTGTAGTGTGTGTCTGCATGTGTGTATGTGAGTGGGTCTGTGTGTGTGGTGTGTTTGTGTTCACCTTAGCCGAGACGCAGAATTCTCTGTGTTGAGCCAGCAGGTCCTGGGTCTCTGCGCTGGTTGCCCCTGGCGACGTGTGTGTGGACAGATAGTGCTCACCACTCTGCTGCAGCCAATCCAACGCCTGGAGAGAGAGAGATGGAGAGAGAGAGATAAAGAAAGATAGAGAAAAAGAGAGAGAGAAAGGGTGAGAAAAAGAGAGAGAGAGAGGAGGAAAAGTCTTTTTCAGGGTAATGTAATTGTCTGGGTGCCAACAGGCGCTGGTATAATTCTACATCTCAAACTCAGTTTTCCAAACTGTTTGTGGACTCATCCAAAGGAGGCGTGGCAAACTCACCTGTTGGGCGTGGCTCTGGAACAGCAGGTACTGTTGACACTGGTCCAGACGACGCTTCTTCAGAGTCCAGAAATGTAGAACCCTGTTCTCCCTCTGCAGGAGCTCACTGAGGATACCTAGAAGAGGAACGCACACACACACACACACACACACACACACACACATTTGCACAGCCAGGTATAAACACAGTGGCTGAAATATCATCATCATGCATACGGATGCTCCTCTGTCTCTCTCTCTGTGTGTGTGTGTGTGTGTGTGTGTGTGTTCGTGTGTATTGTAAATGTGTGTGTTCACCTTTGACCTGCTGCTCAGGCACACGGGAGTGACCAGTGACCTCAGCTCCTACACTGTGCCCGGAGATGGTTGCCATAGTAACGCTGTTGCGGTGGATGTACTTGAGGAAGACCTCTGCGTTGCGCCTGGCCAGGGTGCATGCCTGCAGGAAACAAGGGGTTAAAACATACCAACAGAGACTGTAGCTAAAAACTGTCTCTTTAT
>NC_140022.1:4536750-4551750 GCF_964263955.1 Coregonus lavaretus | reverse complement strand
CTCTCCCTCCCTCTCATATTCCTCCAATCTTTCTCTCCCTTTCTCTCATATTCCTCCCATCTCGCTCCCTCTCTCCTCTCTCTCTCCCAAAACTTCTCTCCCTTGCTCTCATATTCCTCCCATTTCTCTCTCCCTCTCTCTCAGCCTCTCCTTCTTACTTCATATGATGAATCACTCTCTCCTTCGCCCAAATCCTTCCAACTATATATTTTTTCTCTCTCTCTCTACCAGTCTGTTCAAGTCAAGGAGGAGGAGGAGGATGAGGAGGTATGTTATAAGTGAGGGATGTATAAGTGGAAGGATGGTTGAATGAACGGAGCGAGGCGTATCACTCTGCAGTCTGACTGCACTCTCCTCAGGGGCACTTTGACCAATCACATTAGCTGTCGTCACGCGTCGTCTTTGCTAACTGGCTAAATGCCCAGAGGGGAAGACAGGGTATAGGCTGAAACATGACTCATTTCCTCTGAGAAATATGTCAGGGTTAAACAGAAGAATGCTGTTAGATAGTTCATAGTATTTTTGGGTGAGTGATTCCCATTCATTATTTTCAAGCTTACACGCCCAAGATTCCACAATGCATTGAAAAGCTTTACCCATCAACATCTCTCTCCACCTCTGTCTTTCTCGATATCTCTCTCCCCTCTCTCTCCTTCTGTATCTCCCTCTCTCTGTCTCTCTCCCTCTCTCCATCCCTCTCTCTGTCTCCCTCTCTTCCTCTCTCCATCCCTCTCTCCCTCCCTCTCTCTGTTTCTCTCCCTCTCTCCATCCCTCTCTCTGTCTCCCTCTCTTCCTCTCTCATCCCTCTCTCCCTCCCTCTCTCTGTCTCTCTCCCTCTCTCCATCCCTCTCTCTGTCTCCCTCTCTTCCTCTCTCCATCCCTCTCTCCCTCCCTCTCTCTGTTTCTCTCCCTCTCTCCATCCCTCTCTCTGTCTCCCTCTCTTCCTCTCTCCATCCCTCTCTCCGTCTCTCCCTCCCTCTCTCTGTCTCTCTCCCTCTCTCCCTCCCTCTCTCTGTCTTTCTCCCTCTCTCTATCCCTCTCTCTGTCTCTCTCCTTCTCTCCATCCCTCTCTCTGTCTCTCTCTCCCTCTCTCCATCCCTCTCTCCCTCCCTCTCTCTGTCTCTCTCCCTCTCTCCATTCCTCTCTCTGTTTCTCTCCCCCTCTCCATCCCTCTCTCTGTCTCCCTCTCTTCCTCTCTCCATCCCTCTCTCCGTCTCTCCCTCCCTCTCTCTGTCTCTCTCCCTCTCTCTATCCCTCTCTCTGTCTCTCTCCTTCTCTCCATCCCTCTCTCTGTCTCTCTCTCCCTCTCTCTATCCCTCTCTCCCTCCCTCTCTCTGTTTCTCTCCCTCTCTCCATCCCTCTCTCTGTTTCTCTCCCTCTCTCCATCCCTCTTTCTGTCTCTCTCTTTCTCTCCATCCCTCTCTCTGTCTCTCTCCCTCTCTCCATCCATCTCTCTCTATCTCTCTCTCTATCCCTCTCTCCGTCTCAATCTCTGTCTTACCTGAGGCCTGTACTTCGGTGATGTATTGCTGAAGGTCGTGACCCTGCTGGACGACCTCATAGGTCATGTTGTTCATGGCTAGCCGTCGCTCCATGTGTCTGTGTATGCGCTGCTGCGCTAACGTTAGCCCTTCTGGGTTAGCATCCACTAGCCTCGATTGCGCTAATGCTAGCTTCTCCTGGTTGGCTTCCACTAGCCGCGGTTGTGCTAGCGTTAGCTTCTCTGTGGTGATGTCCTGGGCCTGCTTCTGGAGGTCCTGCTTCCACGCCTCCATCTCCCCTGACACCTACAGGGGGCAGTAGTGAGGGTCAGAGACCGGCTAAAGCACAAACACTCTCTCTCACACACACACGTACACACACACTCACACAAACAGCCCTACCTCCAGAGAGCACTGCTGTAGTATGCGTAGCTGCAGATAGACGTCCAGCCTGATCTTCCTCTGGTGGAACAGCTCCTCCAGCTGAACCTGGGCCTCCTCCAACGACTGCAGCACTGATTCCACATGGCCCACTGAACTGCCCTGGGGCCTGGCACACACACACACAAACGCATACACACACAACCGCACAGAGATGTGCACACACAGGGTAAACACACATACATGCATGCACACAGACATACATATAAACACAAACACATGGTAAATACACGGACGAACGCACACACACACACACACACACAAGAACACACACACACACACAGACAAGCATGGGGACCAAGCAAACACAAAAACAAACAATCAGCGCCAAATAAATAGAACCAGTCTAGAGAGCTGACGAGAACATCTGACACAGAGTAAATGAATGGAAACCAGGGGTATTGAAAGTGTGTGTGTATGTGTGTTTACCTGAGCTGTAGGATGAGGTCCTCTCCCTCCCTGATGACAGAGAGCGAGGCGTCCTGTGTGTTGGCCTGTTGTTGCTGCTGCTGGGTGATAAGAGCCTGTAGAGACTCCACTGAGTCAGGACACACACACACCTCCCCTGCCATCTGCCTCTGGAGACCCTCCATCCACGCTGACAGCTGCACGCACATATCATATATATACACACACGTACACACACACACACACACACACACACACACACACACACACACACACACACACACACACACAGAAAAAAACATATGTAGACACACTTTGTGACAGGGTGTATGTGTGTGTGTGTGTGCGCATGCATTAAGGTACCTCTTTGGTGTGTATGTAAAAGGAGACAGCGAGGTCCAGCAGTAGTTTCCTCTGTTCTACTCTCTGTATGAAGGCCTGCATGCGGAGCTCCAGGTCCCCAGCAGCAGAGTAGATCTCCCCCTCCTCACACTCCCCTGACTGGGCCAGCTGACCTGCTGCCTCCAGCAGCTTCTCAGCATTGGTATAGGTGTTCTACAGAGAGAAGGGGAGAGAGAGGGATGAGAGAAGGAGAGAGGGGAGAGAGAGAGAGAGAGAGAGAGAGAGAGAGAGAGAGAGAGAGAGAGAGAGAGAGAGAGAGAGAGAGAGAGAGAGAGAGAGAGAGAGAGAGAGAGAGAGAGAGAGAGAGAGAGAGAGAGAGAGAGAGAGAGAGAGAGAGAGAGAGAGAGAGAGAGAGAGAGAGAGAGAGAGAGAGAGAGAGAGAGAGAGAGAGAGAGAGAGAGAGCGAGAGAGAGAGAGAGAGAGAGAGAGAGAGAGAGAGAGAGAGAGAGAGAGAGAGAGAGAGAGAGAGAGAGACAGGCCACCCCCAGGGTCGAGGGTTTGAGGCCAGGCCACCCCCCAGGGTCGAGGGTTTGAGGACAGGCCACCCCCAATCAATCAATCAATCAATTTTATTTTATATAGCCCTTCTTACATCAGCTAATATCTCGAAGTGCTGTACAGAAACCCAGCCTAAAACCCCAAACAGCTAGTAATGCAGGTGTAGAAGCACGGTGGCTAGGAAAAACTCCCTAGAAAGGCAAAACCTAGGAAGAAACCTAGAGAGGAACCAGGCTATGAGGGGTGGCCAGTCCTCTTCTGGCTGTGCCAAGATGTTCAAAAATGTTCATAAGTGACAAGCATGGTCAAATAATAATCAGGAATAAATCTCAGTTGGCTTTTCATAGCCGATCATTAAGAGTTGAAAACAGCAGGTCTGGGACAGGTAGGGGTTCCATAACCGCAGGCAGAACAGTTGAAACTGGAATAGCAGCAAGGCCAGGCGGACTGGGGACAGCAAGGAGTCACCACGGCCGGTAGTCCCGACGTATGGTCCTAGGGCTCAGGTCTCTCAGTTGGCTTTTCATAGCCGATCATTAAGAGTTGAAAACAGCAGGTCTGGGACAGGTAGGGGTTTCGTAGCCGCAGGCAGAACAGTTGAAACTGGAATAGCAGCAAGGCCAGGCGGACTGGGGACAGCAAGGTGTCATCATGCCCGGTAGTCCTGACGTATGGTCCTAGGGCTCAGGTTCTCAGAGAGAAAGAGAGAACGAGAGAATTAGAGAGAGCATACTTAAATTCACACAGGACACTGGATAAGACAGGAGAAGTACTCCAGGTATAACCAACTAACCCCAGCCCCCCGACACATAAACTACTGCAGCATAAATACTGGAGGCTGAGACAGGAGCGGTCCGGAGACACTGTGGCCCCATCCGAAGAAACCCCCGGACAGGGCCAAACAGGAAGGATATAACCCCACCCACTCCGCCAAAGCACAGCCCCCGCACCACTAGAGGGATATCCCCAACCACCAACTTACAATCCTGAGACAAGGCCGAGTATAGCCCACAGAGGTCTCCACCACAGCACAAACCAAGGGGGGGGCGCCAACCCAGACAGGAAGATCACATCAGTAACTCAACCCACTCAAGTGACGCACCCCTCCCAGGGACGGCATGAAAGAGCACCAGCAAGCCAGTGACTCAGCCCCTGCAACAGGGTTAGAGGCAGAGAACCCCAGTGGAGAGGGGAACCGGCCTGGCAGAGACAGCAAGGGCTGTTCGTTGCTCCAGCCTTTCCGTTCACCTTCACACTCCTGGGCCAGACTACACTCAATCATATGACCTACTGAAGAGATAAGTCTTCAGTAAAGACTTAAAGGTTGAGACCGAGTCTGCGTCTCTCACATGGGTAGGCAGACTGTTCCATAAAAATGGAGATCTATAGGAGAAAGCCCTGCCTCCCGCTGTTTGCTTAGAAATTCTAGGGACAATTAGGAGGCCTGCGTCTTGTGACCGTAGCGTACGTATTGGTATGTACGGCAGGACCAACTCGGAAAGATAGGTAGGAGCAAGCCCATGTAACGCTTTATAGGTTAACAGTAAAACCTTGAAATCAGCCCTTGCCTTAACAGGAAGCCAGTGTAGGGAAGCTAGCACTGGAGTAATATGATCAAATTTCTTGGTTCTAGTCAGGATTCTAGCAGCCGTATTTAGCACTAACTGAAGTTTATTTAGTGCTTTATCCGGGTAGCCGGAAAATAGAGCATTGCAGTAGTCTAACCTAGAAGTAACAAATGCATGGATTAATTTTTCTGCATCATTTTTGGACAGAAAATTTCTGATTTTTGCAATGTTACGTAGATGGAAAAAAGCTGTCCTTGAAACAGTCTTGATATGTTCGTCAAAAGAGAGATCAGGGTCAAGAGTAACGCCTAGGTCCTTCACAGTTTTATAGGCAGAAGGAGTCTGGAAGGGCATCAATGAATTTTTGTGTTGTCTGAGAATTTATAGCACGACTTTTGATGCTCCTTGGTTGGGGTCTGAGCAGATTATTTGTTGCGATTGCAAACGTAATAAAATGGTGGTCCGATAGTCCAGGATTTTGTGGAAAAACATTAAGATCTACAACATTTATTCCATGGGACAAAACTAGGTCCAGAGTATGACTGTGGCAGTGAGTAGGTCCAGAGACATGTTGGACAAAACCCACTGAGTCGATAATGGCTCCGAAAGACTTTTGGAGTGGGTCTGTGGACTTCTCCATGTGAATATTAAAATCACCAAAAATTAGAATATGATCTGCTATGACTACAAGGTCTGATAGGAATTCAGGAAACTCAGAGAGGAACGCTGTATATGGCCCAGGAGGCCTGTAAACAGTAGCTATAAAAAGTGATTGAGTAGGCTGCATAGATTTCATGACTAGAAGCTCAAAAGATGAAAACGCCATATTTTTTTTTGTAAATTGAAATTTGCTATCGTAAATGTTAGCAACACCTCCGCCTTTGCGGGATGCACGGGGAATATGGTCACTAGTGTAACCAGGAGGTGAGGCCTCATTTAACACAGCAAATTCATCAGGCTTAAGCCATGTTTCAGTCAGGCCAATCACATCAAGATTATGATCAGTGATTAGTTCATTGACTATGACTGCCTTTGAAGTGAGGGATCTAACATTAAGTAACCCTATTTTGAGATGTGAGGTATCACGATCTCTTTCAATAATGGCAGGAATGGAGGAGGTCTTTATCCTAATAAGATTGCTAGGGTGAACACCGCCATGTTTAGTTTTGCCCAACCTAGATCGAGGCACAGACACAGTCTCAATGGGTATGGCTGAGCTGACTACACTGACTGTGCTATTGGCAGACTCCACTAAGCTGGCAGGTTGGCTAACAGCCTGCTGCCTGGCCTGCACCCTATTTCACTGTGGGGCTAGAGGAGTTAGAGCCCTATCTATGTTGGTAGATAAGAGGAGAGCACCCCTCCAGCTAGGATGGAGTCCGTCACTCCTCAGCAGGTCAGGCTTGGTCCTGTTTGTGGGTGAGTCCCAGAAAGAGGGCCAATTATCCACAAATGTTATCTTTTGGGAGGGGCAGAAAACAGTTTTCAACCAGCGATTAAGTGCTGAGACTCTGCTGTAGAGCTCGTCACTTCCCCTAACTGGGAGGGGGCCAGAGACAATTACTCGATGCCGACACATCTTTCTAGCTGATTTACACGCTGAAGCTATGTTGCACTTGGTGACCTCTGACTGTTTCATCCTAACATCGTTGGTGCCGACGTGGATAACAATATCTCTATACTCTCTACACTCGCCAGTTTTAGCTTTAGCCAGCACCATCTTTAGATTAGCCTTAACGTCGGTAGCCCTGCCCCCTGGTAAACAGTGTATGATCGCTGGGTGATTCGTTTTAAGTCTAATACTGCGGGTAATGGAGTCGCCAATGACTAGGGTTTTCAATTTGTCAGAGCTAATGGTGGGAGCCTTCGGAGTCTCAGACCCCGTAACGGGAGGAGTAGAGACTAGAGAAGACTCAGACTCAGACTCCGACTCGCTACATAATGGGGAAAACCGGTTGAAGGTTTCTGTCGGCTGAATGAGCGACACCGGTTGAGCATTCCAACAGTATTTCCCTCCAGAAGCCATGAGAAAGTTGTCCGGCTGCGGGGACTGTGCGGGGGGATTTATACTAACGTTACTGTCTGTACTTACTGGTGGCACAGACGCTGTTTCTTCCTTTCCTACACTGATATTACCCTTGCCTAACGATTGCGTCTGAAGCTGGGCTTGTAGCACAGCTATTCTCGCCGTAAGGCGAGAATTCTCCTGTATATTATGAGTACAGCGACTGCAATTAGAAGACATCATGTTAATGTTACTACTTAGCTTCGGCTGTTGAAGATGTTGATGAACCATGTCCAGATAAAGCGTCCGGAGTGAAAAAGTTGAATAAGGGAAAAAAGTTGCGATGGAAAAAAGGAAAATAACGTAAAGTTGGCAGCTAAAACGCACAGGAAAATGACTCTTCTGTCTCGGGATAAACGTCCGGGGTGAAAAAGTTTAACGAAAAAAGATGAGTGAGGACAAAACTAAAAAGTTGGTAAATTTGTTGAACACAGAGATTGATTAAACGTTTATTAAAAGTAAAACGTGAATAGTTTGGCAGGTAGCCAAGTAGCAACAAACAGCACAGCAGTACGGAGACAATGCGGAAGCGAGACGGAAGTCACGTGATTGAGGTCGAGGGTTTGAGGACAGGCCACCCCCAGGGTCGAGGGTCGTGGGCTACCCACTGAACTCGCTCATAGCATAGTGTTACTGTACCTGGGCCACCTGTTGAAAATCGTCATGGCGTTTCTGCAGTGCTCGTGCTCGGTGGAGGCTCTTCCCCACACCGGTGTGCTTATTGAGAAACACCTCTCCATGCTGCTCCACCCAGTCCAGAACCTACAGGGTGAGGACGAAATAACAATGACACAGCTTTCTCTCTCTCTGTGTGTGTGTGTGTGGTTTTACTATCCAGGTGGGGACCAGAACGCCTCACAAGGATAGTAAAACAGGGAAGAGTCTGACAAGCGGGGATATTTCGCCGGTCTCACCACGAAAAAGGCTATTTTAGGCTTAGGGGTTAGGTTTAGGGTTACAATTAGGGTTATAATTAGGGTTAGGGGTTAGGGGTAAGGTTTAGGGGTTTGGGTTTAAGGTTAGGTTAAAGGTTAGGGTTAGGGTTAGGGTTAGGTTTAGGGGTTAGGGAAAATAGTATTTTGAATGGGAATCAATTGTTTGGTCCCCACAAGGGTAGCAAAACAAACGTGTGTGTGTGTGTGTGTGTTTGTGTGTGTCCAAGCCCAGGTCAGTGAGAGTGGTAAAGGGCTTCAGTACCTGCCGTACGTCCTGCTGGAAAACACACAGCTGCAGACGCTGGTGTAGGCGGAGCTTGCGGTGTTGCCACGCCCCTTCGACATGCTGGTGACCCTGCATGACCTCGTGCAGAACTCCCATGATGCCGTGTGTTGCGGCTGTGAAGTCAGTGGTTGCCACTGGTAACCCAGACTCGTCAGGCTCCGCTGGACGCTGAAGCACTTCCAATAGGGCTTTACCGCTCTCACTGACCTGGGGTCGGACACACACACACACACACACACACACACACACACACACACAGACACACACACACACACACACACACACAGACACACATACACAGACACACACACACACACACACACACAGAGACACACACACACACACACACAGACACACACACACACACAGACACACACACACACAGACACACACACACACCCACACACAGACACACACACACAGAGACACACACACACACACACACACACAGACACACACACACAGACACACACACACACAGACACACACATAAACAACACAAATTAAAGCACACAGGTAGGATACATGTGCACACAGAGTACATGAACACCAATAAACAATTTATATAAACTAAATATATGTAAACAATTTACATAAATCATTAAACTGGATATAAAACAATGTATATAAACCTAAACACATAGACACATACAGAGGTGATGTGAGTACATGTACAGTGCATTCAGAAAGTATTCAGACCCATTCCCTTTCTCCACATGTTGTTACGTTACAGCCTTATTCTAAAATTGATCAAATTATATGTTTTCCTCATCAATCTACACACAATACCCCATAATGACAAAGCAAAAACAGGTTTTTAGAAATGATTTACATAAGTATTCAGACCCTTTGCTATGAGACTCGAAATTGAGCTCAGGTGCATCTTGTTTCCATTGATCATCCTTGAGATGTTTCTACAACTTGATTGGAGTCCACCTGTGGTAAATTCAATTGATTGGACAGGTCCCACAGTTGACAGTGCATGTCAGAGCGCCAGAGTTCCTCTGTGGAGTAAGGAGATGTCACGGATCCCTCCGAGGCTGACTCCTCTCCTTGTTCGAGCAGGCTTCGGCGTTCATCGTCACCGGCCTTCTAGCCACTGCCGCGCCTCTGTTCATCATTCCATTTGTTTTGTCTTGTTTTCACACACACCTGGTACATA
This sequence comes from Coregonus lavaretus, assembly GCF_964263955.1. Classification (NCBI taxonomy): domain Eukaryota; kingdom Metazoa; phylum Chordata; class Actinopteri; order Salmoniformes; family Salmonidae; genus Coregonus; species Coregonus lavaretus. The sequence continues at coordinate 4,542,504 of NC_140022.1, read as the reverse complement.
TCCCCTCATCAGTGTCTGTATAACTATTCCTTCTGCTCCCCATGTCTTTGTGTGTTATTGTTACTTTGTGGAGTTATCGCTAGCTCGGTTGAGTATTTTTGTTATTTTATCGCTGGGAATATTTACCTGTGTATGTCTGGTTCCCAGTACGCATTTAAGTCGCACTGGGATCGTGTTTACGCATTGCTGCGGACTACCTTATTGGGCTGAATAAAGCATATTCCTTCTTCACACTCTGTCCATCCCATCGCTATAGGAGAACCTTCCAGAAGGACAACCATCTCTGCAGCATTCCACCAATCAGGCCTTTATGGTAGAGTGCCCAGTCAGAAGTCACTCCTCAGTAAAAGGCTCATGACAGCCCACTTGGAGTTTGCCAAAAGGCACCTAAAGACTCTCAGACCATGAGAAACAAGATTCTCTGGTCTGATGAAACCAAGATTGAACTCTTTGGCCTGAATGCCAAGCGTCGCGTCTGGAGGAAACCTGGCACCATCCCTACGGTGAAGCATGGTGGTGGCAGCATCATGCTGTGGGGATGTTTTTCAGCGGCAGGGACTGGGAGACTAGTCAGGATCGAGGGAAAGATGAACGGAGCAAAGTACAGAGAGACATCCTTGATGGAAACCTGCTCCAGAGCGCTCAGGACCTCAGACTGGAGCGAAGGTTCTCCTTCCAACAGGACAACGACCCTAAGCACACAGCCAAGACAACGCAGGAGTGGCTTCGGGACAAGTCTCTGAATGTCCTTGAGTGGCACAGCCAGAGCCCAGACTTGAACCCAATCGAACATCTCTGGAGAGACCTGAAAATAGCTGTGCAGCGATGCTCCCCATCCAACCTGACAGAGCTTGAGAGGATCTGCAGAGAAGAATGGGAGAAACTCCCCAAATACAGGTGTGCCAAGCTTGTAGCATCATAACCAAGAAGACTCAAGGCTGTAATCGCTGCCAAGGTGCTTCAACAAAGTACTGAGTAAAGGGTCTGAATACTTATGTAAATGTGATATTTCCGTTTTATTATTTTTTTATACATTTGCAAACATTTATAAAAACCTGTTTTTAGAATAAGGCTGTAACGTAACAAAATGTGGAAAAAGTCAAGGGGTCTGAATACTTTCCCAATGCCCTGTACATCTGTACCAGTGGAGGCTGCTGAGGGGAGGACGGCTCATAATAATGTCTGGAATGGAGTATAATGGATGGAATGGAGCGGTATCAACCACCATCTACTCCATTCCGGCCATTGTTATGAGCCGTCCTCCCCTCAGCAGCCTCCACTGATCTGTACTAATTGTAAGTCGCTCTGGATAAGAGCGTCTGCTAAATGACTAAAATGTAAATGTGTGCGTGTGTTGTGTACCTGTGTGTAGGCTGATGTTATCTCTTCGTAGAGTAAATGTAAATGTGTGCGTGTGTTGTGTACCTGTGTGTAGGCTGATGTTATCTCTTCGTAGAGTAAATGTAAATGTGTGCGTGTGTTGTGTACCTGTGTGTAGGCTGATGTTATCTCTTCGTAGAGTAAATGTAAATGTGTGCGTGTGTTGTGTACCTGTGTGTAGGCTGATGTTATCTCTTCGTAGAGTAAATGTAAATGTGTGCGTGTGTTGTGTACCTGTGTGTAGGCTGATGTTATCTCTTCGTAGAGCGTCTGGTGTTGTTGTATGGACGCCTCCAGCTCTGCCATCTCCACCGTCAAAGAGTCGTCAGCACACGCCTCACACCAGCGCTCCACACGCCCCAGGAACTGAAACATAATGCACACACGTCACATGTATATACACACACACGTTATACACAACCCAACAGTCACAAAAACAAACACGTTCTAAACACATAGACCTTACATCAGCACTCTACACGGCCCAGGAACTGAAACATGACACACTAAGTTATATTTCCTGTCAAACTCATTACACACTGAGTTATATTTTCTGTCTAACTCATTACACACTGAGTTCTATTTTCAGTTAAACTCATTACACACTGAGTTCTCATTACACACAAAGTTATATTTTCTGTTAAACTCATTACACACTGAGTTCTTATTACACACAAAGTTCTATTATCTGTTAAACTCATTACACACAGAGTTCTATTTTCTGTTAAACTCATTAAACACAGAGTTCTATTTTCTGTCAATCTCATTACACACTGAGTTCTATTTTCTGTCAAACTCATTACACACAGAGTTCTATTTTCTGTCAAACTCATTACACAAAGAGTTCTATTTTCTGTCAAACTCATTACACACAGAGTTCTATTTTCTGTTAAACTCATTACACACAGAGTTCTATTTTCTGTCAAACTCATTACACACAGAGTTCTATTTTCTGTCAAACTCATTACACACAGAGTTATTTAGGTTAACTTCTCTTTAAAGGTAGACTCAGATTGAGATGAGCGAAATGCAAGACACACCTGTTCCGCTCCCTGGTGGAAGTCGGTGGACATGACCAGTGTGTTGCTGCGTTCCTCCAGCACTGATATCAGCCCCTTCCAGTCCTCCTGGAGCCGTGACGAGACACACGTGATCCGCTCCGCTCCGTAGTGACACCCCTCACACAGCCGCGTCGCGACGGAGACCACCCCGTCCACGTTCACACTCCCATTCTGAGGAGGGGTCAGAGGTTAGGGGTTAAAGATCAGTGTTCATGAAGTGACAGTACCATACAATACAGTTCACAACTCATGTTAATAGGTAAAGTGTAATATAATATCTGTAATGTAGAGTTCAAAGTGTCATGTAATAAATAGAATGTCCGTACCATAGAGTTCAAAGTGTCATGTAATAAATAGAATGTCTGTACCGTAGAGTTCAAAGTGTCATGTGATAAATAGAATGTCTGTACCGTAGAGTTCAAAGTGTCATGTAATAAATAGAATGTCTGTACCGTAGAGTTCAAAGTGTCATGTAATAAATAGAATGTCCGTACCGTAGAGTTCAAAGTGTCATGTAATAAATAGAATGTCTGTACCGTAGAGTTCAAAGTGTCATGTAATAAATAGAATGTCTGTACCGTAGAGTTCAGTGTCATGTAATAAATAGAATGTCTGTACCGCAGAGTTCAAAGTGTCATGTAATAAATAGAATGTCTGTACCGTAGAGTTCAGTGTCATGTAATAAATAGAATGTCTGTACCGCAGAGTTCAAAGTGTCATGTAATAAATAGAATGTCTGTACCGTAGAGTTCAAGGTTAAGAGCAATAAAGTGTCTGTACCATAGAGTTCTGCCCCTACCATAGACTGTGAATTGTACACACCATAGAGTTCACAGTGATGGTTAACAGAGAGTCCGTACCATAGAGTTCATAGTAAAGGGTAAGAGAGTGTCCGTACCATAGAGTTCATGGTGAAGTGCTGGTGCTGGGTCTGGAGTTCCAGGGCATGCTGGTGGTTGAGGCCAACCTCTGTCTGACTCTGCAGGAACAGATCCTTACTGTGGGCTATCCACTCGGACATCTACAACACACACACAGAGGGTTACACACACACACACAGACACAAAAACGCACAGGCACGCACACACACACACACAGATGTTAATCTATTCAGACATGTACAGAATAAGGGAGAAAGGGAGAAAGGGAGAGAGCGAGAGAGAGAAAGAGAGAGAGAGAGAGAGAGAGAGAGAGAGAGAGAGAGAGAGAGAGAGAGAGAGAGAAAGAGAGGGAGAGAGAGAGAGAGAGAGAGGAAGAGAGAGAGGGAGAGAGAGAGAGAGAGAGAGAGAGAGAGAGAGAGAGAGAGAGAGAGCGAGAGAGAGAGAGAGGAAGAGAGAGAGGGAGAGAGAGAGAGAGAGAGAGAGAGAGAGAGGGAGAGAGAGAGAGAGAGAGAGAGAGAGAGAGAGAGAGAGAGAGAGAGAGAGAGAGAGAGAGAGAGAGAGAGAGAGAGAGAGAGAGAGAGAGAGAGAGAGAGAGAGAGAGAGAGAGAGAGAGAGAGAGAGAGAGAGAGAGAGAGAGAGAGAGAGAGAGAGAGAGAGAGAGAGAGAGAGAGAGAGAGAGAAAGGGAGGGATGTCTGCCAACCGACCTGCTGTCTCCACCACTGCTGTTCATTCAGACAACAGATGGTCTCTACCAGCGGGCTCTAAACTGTACCACCACAGGCAGACTAATACCTTTGTATCTTCTTCCCTCTCCCTCTGACTCCCACTCCCACACACACACATAACACACACATTCACACATAACACACACACACATACACACAAACACACTCTTTACCCTCCCATACACACACACCTTGGCAGCGTCCTGTTCGTATAGGTGCAGCTGTAAGACCTGGTCTAGGTGAGCTTTCCGTTCGGTCCAGCTCTGCTGCAGGTGTGTCCTGGCAGTCTGCAGCCTCTCCAGCAGGGCGGCCACCTTCGGCGCTACACTCTGGAAATCAGCCCCGCCCGACAACCAGCTTCCATAACCTTGGCTACTGCTGGGCGCGTCGCTAGGGGCTTCGCCGCTGTGGGCGGGGCCAAGCCGCATGCGCTGGAGCAAGCTCCGCCCCTCGCGGTCGATGGCGTCGATGGGAGCCGTGGCAACGGTGGTACGTAGTCGGCCATGCTCCTCTAGCAGCCTGGTCAAACACACACATACATAAACACACAGCATGAACACACACACAGACACAAAACACATAGCTTACTGCACCAGCCACACACACACACATCTGTATCCGTCTTACTTGCGGGCCTCATCCACGCCCTGGGGCTCGCCTACACGGGTCAGCCCAGCCTCCAGCTGCTCTAGTTGGGCCAGCAGCTGTCCAGCGGCCCCTGAGAACTCCTCCAGGCCCAGCCGTAGCTCCGTCCACTCCACATGGTCATACTCCAGAGAACCGCCCAGGTCAGCGGACAGCTGGGACGGGTCCACCAGCTTGGACAGGCCCTCCACAGACACTAGACTGGTCTGGAGGGAGAGGGGGAAAGAGAGAGGGAGAGGGGGAAAGAGAGAGGGAGAGTGGGAAAGAAAGAGGGAGAGGGGGAAAGAGAGAGGGAGAGGGGTAAAGAGAGAGGGAGAGGGGTAAAGAGCGAGGGAGAGGGGGGAAGAGAGAGGGAGAGGGGGAAAGAGAGAGGGAGAGGGGGAAAGAGAGAGGGAGAGCGGGAAAGAGCGAGGGAGAGGGGGAATGAGAGAGGGAGAGGGGGAAAGAGAGAGAGAGGGGGGAAAGAGAGAGGGAGAGGGGGAAAGAGAGAGGGAGAGCGGGAAAGAGAGAGGGAGAGCGGGAAAGAGAGAGGGAGAGCGGGAAAGAGAGAGGGAGAGGGGGAAAGAGAGAGGGAGAGGGGGAAGAGAGAGGGAGAGGGGGAAAGAGAGAGGGAGAGCGGGAAAGAGAGAGGGAGAGCGGGAAAGAGAGAGGGAGAGCGGGAAAGAGAGAGGGAGAGGGAGAAAGAGAGAGGGAGAGCGGGAAAGAGAGAGGGAGAGGGGGAAAGAGAGAGGGAGAGGGAGAAAGAGAGAGGGAGAGGGGGAAACAGAGAGGGAGAGGGGGAAAGAGAGAGGGAGAGCGGGAAAGAGAGAGGGAGAGCGGGAAAGAGAGAGGGAGAGAGGGAAAGAGAGAGGGAGAGGGAGAGGGGGAAAGAGAGAGGGAGAGGGGGAAAGAGAGAGGGAGAGGGGGAAAGAGAGAGGGAGAGGGGGAAAGAGAGAGGGAGAGCGGGAGAGCGGGAAAGAGAGAGGGAGAGGGGGAAAGAGAGAGGGAGAGGGGGAAAGAGAGAGGGAGAGGGGGAAAGAGAGAGGGAGAGAGGGAGAGCGGGAGAGCGGGAAAGAGAGAGG
>NC_140022.1:4266750-4531750 GCF_964263955.1 Coregonus lavaretus | reverse complement strand
CAATTGATTGGACATTATTTGGAAAGGCACACACCTGTCTATATAAGGTCCCACAGTTGACAGTGCATGTCAGAGCTCCAGAGTTCTGACAGAGCTCCAGAGTTCCTCTGTGGAGATGGGAGAACCTTCCAGAAGGACAACCATCTCTGCAGCACTCCACCAATCAGGCCTTTATGGTAGAGTGGCCAGACGGAAGCCACTTCTCAGTAAAAGGCACATGACAGCCCGCTTTGAGTTTGCCAAAGGGCAACTAAAGACTCTCAGACCATGAGAAACAAGATTCTCTGGTCTGATGAAACCAAGATTGAACTCTTTGGCCTGAATGCCAAGCATCACATATGGAGGAAACCTGGCACCATCCCTACGGTGAAGCATGGTGGTGGCAGCATCATGCTGTGGGGATGTTTTTCAGTGGCAGGGACTGGGAGACTAGTCAGGATTGAGGCAAAGATGAACAGAGCATAGTACAGAGAGATCCTTGATGAAAACCTGCTCCAGAGAGCTCAGGACATATACAAAAGTATGTGGACACCCCTTCAAATGAGAGGATTCGGCTATTTCAGCCACACCCGTTGCTGACAAGTGTATAAAATCGAGCACACAGCCATGCAATCTCTCTCTCTGTGTGTGTGTGTGTGTGTGTTTATCAGTCATCTTGCATGATTATTACACTAGCATGCTTGAGGCACAGTAGACTGAGCGAGGGGAGCGTGCACCAACAAATCCTTTGGGGCTGCATCCCAAAAGGCACCCTATTCCCTATATAGTGCACTACTTTTGACGAGAGCCCTATGGACCCTGGTCAGAAGTAGTGCACCATAAAAGGGAATAGGGTGCCATTTGGAATGCAATCTTGGTATCCAAGGTGAGTAGGCCCCTCTGTGCTGGTCTATAGAAGTAGTGAGAGCTGAAGTCCTGTGTGTGTGTGTGTGTGTGTGTGTGTGTGTGTGTGTGTGTGTGTGTGTGTGTGTGTGTGTGTACAGAGGCAGGTTTATCCATCGCAGTGGGAGAGACACCTAATCCTGAGCATAAACAGGGCATTAACACACCGTTGTGTCTGAATATTCCCAGCTCAGGGGCCAATGATAACCTCAGGAGGAAGAGGTTTGAGAGGAGGGGAGGGAGAGGGGGAGAATCGTTGAGAGGAAGAGGAGGAATGAATAGAAATGTAGAGGAACCCTTCACTGATAGTTCCGCGTAGCAGCAAGGAAGCAGATCACAGGTGCGCTGTGACAACCTCTTCCTCCCTTCTCTCCATGTCTTACCAGCCCCTGGGATGAGACAGCCTACTGGGATGCATCTCAATAGTCTTAAATCCTTTTCCTCTCAATATCTCCTTTCCTCCATCTGACATGAAACATCCTGATGGGTGTGAGCAAAATTCCCTCTCAGGATCTGCAATGTTGCTTTCACCTATCCTGTGTTTTTCAGGTCAGTGCTGATGAAGGAGTGGAGATCAAGGGGAAAAAGAGACAAGAAGAGGAAACCATTTAAGTGTTGAGACATAGCCCTTATATTCCTCACTAGGCTGTAGTCTTCTCCTTTTGACCAATCAAGGGGATGAGGCATCTACCACATTGTGTTGTCCAGTGTCTTCAGATCAGTGTAGATAAAGGAGAGGAAACTAGGAGAGGACCCCTGTTTAAACTACTGAGATGCAGCCCTGTGGACCAATTGGGACCTCTACCATCCATGCTCACTGGAGAGAGAACATTTACATTTAAGTCATTTAGCAGACGCTCTTATCCAGAGCGACATACAGTTAGTGAGTGCATACATTTTTCATACTGACCCCCGTGGGAATCGAACCCACAACCCTGGCGTTGCAAGCGCAATGCTCTACCAACTGAGCTACACACACACACACACACACACACACACACACACACACACACACACACACACACACACACACACACACACACACACACACACACACACACACACACACACACACACACACACACACACCTTATTTTAGGTCTGTAAGGCAGCACAGTACAATCAAATTGGGTGTAGATCTGTGATGCTGATAGTCATGCATCAGCATCATGTGTGTGTGTGTGTGTGTGTGTGTGTGTGTGTGTGTGTGTGTGTGTGTGTGTAACGTGGTAGCTAGTGCCTTATTCCACGCACAGCTGCGGTAACATGGGTGCTACTACACCGTGGCCTTTAGCAGCTGTACATGCTTACTGCACACACAGAGAGAATGAATGGACGTGCTGACGATGAAACATCATGGCGAAAAACCTCGGGCCCGTGCTCGCCCGTTTGTGGACTGTATAACGGTCAAAGCGAGACAGAATACGATCAAATAAACGTTCACATAGATTATGTGGGTGTGTCTGTACTGATATCGTTTTATAACACCGCGGATCAAATGCTGCAAGCTACAGAGAAAATATATAGGCTAGGCTGCTACTGTACTCTCTCTCTCTCTCTCAATTCAATTCAATTCAGTTCAATGGGCTTTATTGGCATGGGAAACATGTTTACATCGCCAAAGCAAGTGATCATGATGGACTCTCATTCACACAAACTGACCAAAAACTCAACGGAAATGCTTCGTCCGCCCTGACCATGCACGCTGCGGTGAAATAGTCTAATTCTATAATGGGCTGAATATACAGCTCTGCCAATGCTATTTCTTACGGTAACGGACAGGCACATTCCTGAACGGTAACGATAGGCTACATGCACCCATACCGGGGGCCAGGCAGCTGTGACCAGTCCCTCCGGTTTAGCCTTTTCTCCCATTATCGATCTTGGCACGGGATGCCGTTAACACCCTGCCTGCCCACCTGCTTTAGCCAGCCCGTCCTGACCGGCTTCACCCGGTCCGGTTTGGGCAGGGTCCCCGGGATTCATCCTCTCCGATAGATGCTCCACGCCTTCAACCCGAGGCTGGTCGGTTCTTTTTTTCTTTCCTTTTCTGAATCCCTCGGTATGCAGAGATGGTCGTTACCGGGAGAAAGTCAGTCAGTCATCGCGCAGCCCCGTCCCCATGTTCTTTTCTGTATCCTAGCAGCGATTCCCTTCCGTCGTCGCGCGCATTCCTGTTCCTCCGCTACAGTCACCGTGATCCTGCGCGGCATCACATCACATCACATCATATCCCACCGTATCGCCTCGCGCGCTTTTGTTCAGCAGTTGTAGGCCTGCTCCACTACTAGCCCACTACAACCGACCTACCGACCCGTCTAACAATAGCCTTATACCGAAACGCACGCAGTGCAGATGGCTCGGGCTCAACTGGCTGCACGAGCACCGACAGTCCCGAGCCTGTCCATGCACGGCGCGTGCAACCGGAGGCGAGGCAGGCCCGTAGTATAGGCTACATACGGTGCCTGAAGTGATTCAAGAAGAACATCATCGCTGTGCCCTGACTGTAGGAGGGACTTTCCCTTATTCCCTGGCTGGCACTTTAAAATCAATGCGCTCGGTTTATGCCGTCATCTACCAGTCTTCACACACCAAGGACGTTGGCAACATCATGGTTTGCTTTGTTCTTCCCAGATTAGAGAAGAGGAGGCTATCCTAATGGGGCCAAGCTGCCTATATACTGTATTTGATGTTGATCGCATAGCCCAGAGGAGCTACGCTTTGCTTATTGCATCACCAGCACACCTCCTCTTATTTATAAAAGCGGTAACGGTTTATCTGGAGAAAAACACTGTTCGCTGTGACATCACTCAATTAACCGTGACACCCGCAGCATCAATGTGTCGCCCGCTGTGGTTGTGTAACCTACTGTTATCAACTCCCAACAACAGACTAAACCTCGCTCTCATCTCCACACACACACACCAGTGGAGGCTGCTGAGGGGAAACCATGTGTTTTATGTATTTGATACCATTCCACTCAGTGGCGACCCGTCGTTCAGGACAGGTGGGGAAGAGCCCCACCTTTTTTGAGCCCCACATGTTTAGCAAAACATTGTTGCCTGTTTTGCATGTTATTTTGGCATTAAAACGTGTCACATATCAGTTTGCAAACAATGTAAAAAATTAATAAAACATTGAGTTAATAAAGCCACATACAAACATGGTCTCTTTTTTGCTATCTTGAGTAAGGCAGCTCCAAAATGCAGGTGTTTCAGCCTAGCTCAGTGCTTTCTGTGATGGTGGGGCAGACATCAGAAAATACGGAGCATAGGGGTTGGTAATGTTCTGTAGTTGTGCCTTGATTGGCTCAGTGTTCTGTCACTCATAGGGGCACTACGTCACCGCAAAATCTACGGGGAGAGCTTGAACATTCAAGCCCCTTGGGTGCTGCCATAGATTTACATTAAAAGTGCCCATCCAAGAAGGCTCAAGGTCATTGGCCACAGATAAATTGATGTCAAATCACGTTATATCTACCTCAGCTTTGATTGGACTGATCATGTCAACATCATACTTTCAAAATCATCATCATGAATCAAGTCAACAATCTACTCCACTACTAGGCAAAAAGAAAAGGCAAATCCTTTTCAATCTGCCAGTATGAAAAAATGTATGCACTCACTAACTGTAAGTCGCTCTGCAAAGCAATCACTAGCCTGCTATTCAGTGGAGTGGGTGTGTGGTCCAAGTTTGGGTTTAAGGGTCTCTTTTCCAAGCTTAAAAGGATAAACATTCACATGCCATGGGCCAGAAAAGGTTGAATACATTGGCCATGCTGTCAATCCAGCATGACTTCTACCGCGTTGAAAACAACTGTAAACTGTAAACTGGGTAATCACAGACTTCAGTGAGTTCAAGACAACTGGGAACTCTGAAAAAAAGCGAGCTCCGACTGGGAAAATACATTTTGAACGTTCATCCAACTCGGAATTCCAAGTCGGGAACTCGGGCCTCTTTCTAGAGCTCCGACCTGAAGATCACTAACATCATGATTCAACCTTGTTTTTTTCAGAGTTCCCAGTTGTCTTGAAAACACCATAAATCCAGAAAATGGCAGACTTTGATGACAAAGTTTGATGACAAAATTTGCCCACAAGAGGGACCGCAGTGCCACCTTCCTGTTCAAGTGAGCACAGCACAAGGTGAGTCCAAAAATGTATTGTATGCTGCTGCATAAATGATGTAATATGCCAGGGAGATATGTTTACTGTAGCTAAGAAAGTAATACTAAGTGTATGTTACTAAGCTGTTAGTAGCCCATGTGCCTCACCTTAATAATTTGTTCCCTTTCCCCCTCATAACTTAGCCTACTGTTCTGACTTGGTGGTGCACATGTAGCCTATAGCCTGTTTTAGAGAAATGTAATCATCAAATATTGTAAGAGCTTTCATTGTCTGCTTATATGCCCCCTTTATTTATCCTACGGTTCTGAGTTGATGTGCAGGGAGAACACTGTAAGAACGGCCCATGTTCTGAATTCTGTCGCTGTCCATTTCAAAAGTGCTGAACAAATACTAACTAAGTCCCTCTTAGCTTGCTCATTATTGTCTTAATCGAAATTGCGGATTGCCTCTTATCCGCTCATCGTTCCCTTATGCCATAGTGTGTACATCTCAATTGCCAGTTTAAGCAAGTCAGCCATATCAGCTATGTTTTTTTTAAAGGCAGGAAAGGCTGAATGAACTATTTCGCTGCCAGATGAGGCTCCGCTGATAGCCAGGTGTAGTGGTAGTAAGGATTCACTCCATTGTGCTGAAAAGAAAGCTCTGCTGTTGGGACAGCTTTATGTAGGCCCTAACAGTTTGTGGGCACCGTTTGCCACCGTTATAGTGCAATGAATGTATTGTTTAGTGTTGTGTTGTGTAGTGGCTTTCCTGGCATGCATCTAAAAATATTTTGGGGAGTTTGCCCCACAAAGATTGACATGCTAAAATCGCCACTGATTCCGCTCCAGCCATTACCACAAGCCCGTTCTCCCCAATTAAGGTGCCACCAACCTCCTGTGACACACACACAAATGCACGCACGCGTACACACACGTGCCCATCTATCCCTTCTTTCCCTTCTATATTTTGCCTTTTTAATTAAATCTATCACTGCTTTATAATATGGATGTGCATTATGATGATTAATTTCTGTCAGTGATGGAAAAACGAAGATTAAAGGTTAAAGGGAATGTTGGCATATCAGATATCACTTTTAGTTTAACTAATTTCTCTTAGGAAAGTTATATAGCCCTACTATTCGATTATAGGTAGAATGATTCAAGTTAAACTATCGTCTCGCATTGATCAACTACTATTCTACGGTGAAAATGTCTGTCGAGAGCTGCAAATGACCAAACATTAGGAAATGTCGCCCCCGTGAGGATGTTTGTTATTTTTCATTTCACACACCCGCACACATGATGTGACGTCACAATTGCCGTCTGTTACGCGGTAATCACAAACTGATACAAAATAACCTGCGCATCACCTGCTACTGTCTCTTCCGCTTTCACAGCGTTTACATCGTCTGATCACGCGCAGAGAACTGCACAGCTATAAACGGTTTGTTTTCTCAGAGTCTTTTACAGGTTAATTATTTAATTGATTAACATGGTTTTCATAAATTAATCCACAGTTAGTAGTAGGCTATAGGCCTGCCATCTAAAAGGCCCAGTGCAGTCAAAATTATGTTTTTCCTGTAATTTATATCATTTTGTACAACAGCTGATGAAACTAACACTGTAAAAGTGTGATTTAAAAAATCAGTGTTATTTCCTTATAGTTGCTGATTGAATATACAATCTACACAGGACCTTCTAATCAGGTGGCTTGCATGGGCGGGAGTTTCGGCTTTCCATGTTGACATCACCATGCGGTAAATTGGTTAATTAACCAATAACAAAGAGAGTTCCAAACCTTACTATTCAGTGTTCCCCTCCCTACTCAGACCACTCTGAGACATTCCTACCTAAATTCTTGCTTGAGAAATAGTTTTTTGCTAAAAAGGTGAAATTACAGAGGAGGAACTTCTGGATGCAATTAAAGACTTTAAGTCCAGGAAAACTCCAGGGTTGGATGGCATACCAGTCGAGGTATACCAAACCTTTTTTGATATACTAAGCGGACCGTTATTAGCATGTTTTAACCACTCCTATGTAAATGGTAGATTATCTGACACTCAAGAAGAAGGTCTGATCTCATTATTACTGAAACAGGATACAAGTGGAAAATATAAAGATCCAGTCCATTTACAAAATTGGAGGCCCCTTACACTTCAGTGTTGTGATGCAAAAATCCTAGCAAAATGTATAGCGCATAGAATTAAAAAGGTATTGTCGGATATTATTCATTCTAATCAGACAGGTTTTTTACATGGAAGATACATTGGAGATAATATAAGGCAAGTATTGGAAACAATAGAACACTATGGAAAATATGGGAAACCAGGCCTGCTATTCATAGCAGACTTCGAAAAGGCATTTGATAAAGTTCGACTAGGGTTTATATATAAATGCCTGGAGCATTTCAATTTTGGAGAATCTCTTATAAAATGGGTCAAAATCATGTATAGTAACCCTAGGTGTAAAATAGTAAATAATGGCTATTTCTCAGAAAGTTTTAAACTGTCAAGAGGAGTGAAACAAGGATGTCCACTATCGGCATATCTATTTATTGTGGCCATCGAGATGTTAGCTATTAAAATCAGATCCAATAATAATATCAGAGGATTAGAAATACAGGGCTTAAAAACAAAGGTGTCATTGTACGCTGATGATTCATGTTTTCTTTTAAATCCACAACTAGAATCCCTCCACAGCCTCATAGAGGATCTAGATACATTTTCTAACCTCTCTGGATTACAACCAAATTATGACAAATGTACTACATTACATATTGGATCACTAAAAAATACAATTTTTACATTACCATGTAGTTTACCAATAAAATGGTCTGATGGTGATGTGGATATACTCGGAATACATATCCCAAAGGAAATAAATGATCTCAATTCAATACATTTTAATAGAAAGTTAGCAAAATTAGATAAGATCTTACTACCATGGAAAGGAAAATACCTGTCAATTTGTGGAAAAATCACCCTGATTAACACCCTTTAGTATTATCCCAGTTTACCTATTTGTTTATGGTCTTGCCTACGCCTAGCGAATAGTTTTTTAAATTATATGAGAAAAAAATATTCAATTTTATTTGGAACGGCAAGCCAGACAAAATTAAAAGAGCATATTTATATAATGAATATGAATTCGGAGGACAGAAATTATTAAATATTAAAGCATTAGACCTATCACTAAAAGCTTCAGTCATACAAAAGTTATACTTAAATCCGAACTGGTTCTCAAGCATATTAGTAAGATTGTCTCACCCAATGTTCAAGAAAGGCCTTTTTCCCTTTATTCAGATTACAACCTCTCACTTTCAGTTATTTGAAAAGGAAATAATCTCCCAAATTTCACTATTTCTAAAACAAGCCATAGAAAGTTGGTTGCAATCTCAATTTAATCCTCCAGAAACGACAGAACAAATAATGCAACAAATATTGTGGTTAAATTCAAATATACTAATTGACAAAAAACCTTTATTTTTTGACAGAATGTTTAAAAAAGGTATAATCTTCGTAAATTATATCATCGGTAGGACTGGTGGAGTTATGTCGCACATGCAGCTAACAAAAACATATGGAAATGTCTGCTCTACCCAAAATTACAACTAAATAATTGCAGCCTTACCACAAAAGTGGAAGAGGAAAGTGGAAGGGGGAGAAAGTAAGGAACTTGTCTGTCGGCCTTTCATTAAAGAACATAATTGGTGAAGGAAAACTGTGATAAATAAAAAAGTATATCAGTTTCACTTAAGGACCAAAGGATTGACAGCCGTCCCATATAGATTGCAAAATAGTTGGGAAGAGATCTTTGACGTACCGATCCCATGGCATAGTGTTTATGAACTGACACGCAAAACGACACCGGATTCAAAAATTAGAATCTTTCAATTTAAATTATTATATAAAATTCTTGCTACCAATAGAATGTTATTTATATGGGGGATACAATCTTCCCAGCTCTGCAGGTTTTGCTGTGAAGAGACAGAATCATTAGATCATTTGTTTTGGTTCTGTCCATTTGTAGCTTGTTTTTGGACACAGGTCCAGGAATGGCTAAAGGATTGCAATATTTACCTGGAACTAACCTTGCAGATAGCATTACTGGGTGATCTGAAAAGTCATAGTCAATCAATCAATAATATAATAATACTTTTAGCAAAAATGTTTATTTTTAATTCACAATCTTTAGAAGCAATGAGAATAGAAAGGTTCAGAATTTTTGTAAAACATCACAGTACGGTTGAAATATATATGGCAAATAGAAATCCTATATGGATGGTGTTAAGAGATCGATGGGAGGTATTGAATAGAGTTGAAGGATGGGACTAATAACAAATAACAACAAATAATAACAAAGATAGCTAATAATGTAAGCATACTGTGTCCATAATAAGTATATAGGTTGTATGTTGGGAGCTTTTGGGAAAGAGCACAGTTAGAAAGATATGGCATATAGAAGCAAACCGGATGGACACCATGAAAATGATCGGAGAGGTTGAGAGTAGAAGAAGTTCAGGAGCAAAAAAAAAAAAAAAAAAAAAAGAAATATATATATATATATATATATATATATATATATATATATATATATAGAATAGAATTATTGTAAAATTAACTGTGTCCGTAAGGTGTAGATAGTAAGTATAGACCGGAAGTAGAGGCCTGGGCATTGTTGTTCACTAATTTACTCCAAGTAGGGAAAGGATGGTGGGGTTGAAAAGTAATAAAGGGGAGTATATATATAAAAAATAAAAAAACATGGGGGATTGGAAGTGATGCAGACAATTACATTGATAGAAGATACAATCTATCTGCAATATTAAGCTGATCCATTCCCCCCAAGAAAAAAAAAAAAAAACATTTTTTTTTTTTTTTTTAAATAAGAAGCTATTTTTGCTTATTTTAATGGAAAAACATGAAAGTAAGGTACTTCATTGTTAACAATCATTTATTTGATGTTGACGTAAAAATGGCTGCATTGGGCCTTTACATTTTTTATTTTAGAGTCAGGCAGATATTGCAAGATTTCCAAAGAATGACATTAAAATACCATTTTCTTTTCACCATACAGGTGTTTTCGTTGCCGTTGGTTCCCACTCTGGGTTCAGAATGCCTCACACAGGTAAACCGGTGGTCATCCCTCCAGAGCTCCCCGGCATTCTGAAGCAGTTCACCAAGGACGCCATCCGGACCCAACCTGAAGACCTGCTGGAATGGGCCACACTGTGAGTAGCATGAAGTTACCCCTAGCCACTGATCTAAGGTCAGTTTAGTGTTGTAGCATCTGAAAGGAGTAGGATGAAGTTACCCGAGCCACTGATCTAAGGTCAGTTTAGTATTGTAGCATCTGAGAGGAGAAGGATGAAGTTGGCCGTAGACCTCGTTTGCTTCCCAAATGGAACACTATTCCCTACATAGTGCACTACTTTTGACCAGGGCCCATAGGGGACGAAGCCCACTGATCTAAGGTCAGTTGTAGCTGAACTGTGTGGAATATACAGTGCCTTCGGAAAGCATTCAGACCCCTTTTCCACATTTTGTTACATTAGAGCCTTATTCTAAAATGTATTAAATAAATAAAAATCTTTAGCAATCTACACACAATACCCCATAATGATAAAGCGAAAACAGGTTTTTAGAAATGTTTGCTAATATATTAAAAATAAAAAACAGAAAAACCTTATTTACATAAGTATTCAGACCCTTTGCTATGAGACTCAAAATTGAGCTCAGGTGCATCCTATTTCCATTGGTTATCCTTGAGATGTTTCTACAACTTGATTGGAGTCCACCTGTGGTAAATTCAATTGATTGGACATGATTTAGAAAGGCACACACCTGCCTATATAAGGTCTCTGGGGCGGCGCACAATTGGCCCAGCGTTGTCCAGGGTAGGGGAGGGAATGGCCGGCAGGGGATGTAGCTCAGTTGGTAGAGCATGCCGTTTGCAACGCCAGGGTTGTGGGTTCGTTTCCCACGGGGGGCCAGTATGAAAAAAAAATAAAAAAAATAAATAAATAAATCTTCTACTAACTGTAAGTCGCTCTGGATAAGAGCGTCTGCTAAATGACTAAAATGTAAAAATGTCTCACAGTTGGGGAAGAAGGACCTTGGTCAGGGAGGTGACCAAGAACCCGATGGTCACTCTGACAGAGCTCTAGAGTTCCTCTGTGAAGATGGGAGAATCTTCCAGAAGGACAACCATCTCTGCAGCACTCTACCAATCAGGCCAGACGGAAGCCACTCCTCAGTAAAAGGCACATGACAGCCCGCTTGGAGTTTGCCAAAAGGCACCTAAAGACTATCAGAACATGAGAAACAAGATTCTCTGGTCTGATGAAACCGATATTGAACTCTTTGTCCTGAATACCAAGCATCACTTCTGGAGGAAACCTGGCACCATCCCTACGGTGAAGCATCAGGTTGGCAGCATCATGCTTTGGGGATGTTTTTCAGTGGAAGGGACTGGGAGACTAGTCAGGATCAAGGGAAAGATGAACGGAGCAAAGTACAGAGAGATCCTTGATGAAAACCTACTTCAGAGCGCTCAGGACCTCAGACTGGGGTTGAAGGTTCACCTTCCAACAGGACAACGACCCTGTCTCTGAATGTCCTTGAGTGGCCCAGGCAGAGCCAGGACTTGAACCTAATCGAACATCTTTGACAGAGCTTGAGAGGATCTGCAGAGAAGAATGGGCGAAACTCCCCAAATACAGGTGTGCCAAGCTTGTAGCGTCATACCCAAGAAGACTCGAGGCTGTAATCGCTGCCAAAGGTGCTTCAACAAAGTACTGAGTAAAGGGTCTGAATACTTATGTAAATGTAATATTTCCATTTTTATTTTTTATTTTTTGTTTTAAAAAATCCCAAAACCTGTTTTTGTGTGTAGATTGATGAAGAAAAAAAAACAATTTAATCAAGTTTAGAATAAGGCTGTAACATAACAACATGTGGAAAAAGTCAAGGAGTCTGAATACTTTCCGAATGCACTGTATACCTGCATACATACACTACAGTCCTCCAAGACCAGGATTCCTGCTCTGCTGTATTAAAGCCCAGTATTGTGCTGGTATGCATGTCTGCTACAGGTACTTCAGTGCTCTGGTCCACGGGCAGCCGTTACCTGTGAACAGGACAGCAGACAAAGTGGTAACCCCCAACACCATGGACCTTACACCTGAGATACTCACCACAATGCACGAAAAGGTAAGGGGTCACACACACACCACCTAGACACACACATGCATGACTCACACGCGCACGCGCACACACACACGTAAACGTGAACTCTCTCTCCCTCTCCCTACCCCCTTCTCTCCCTCCCTCCTTCCCCCTCCCAGCTGTATAAGAAAGGCACAGTCAGTAAGACGGAGGTGAGCAAGCTGTGGCAGTCGTTCGGATTGGCTGACGACCTTCTCAGACACATCATGACAGTGGGCTGCTTCGGAGACGAACTCGACTGGATCAAATTCTTCGCCCTGGGCTGCAGCTACCTGGGAGGAGTATGTATGATATTGCACACGCATGCAAGCACGTACTCACACATGCACATTGCACACACACTTACTAACGTACAGACATTATCCAATTACTTTTGGGCCCCTGTTATCTTGGTGACCTCTGACCTCTCTCTGGCAGACGATCAAGAATGCCATGACCCACGCACTGTATATCCTGAACTCAGACAGCTCGTGTAAGCCCCCAGACGCCTGTGTGACCTTTGAGACCTTCCGTTTCCTTTACTCCTACCTGGCTGCAGTGGACAGAGAGGTGTCCCAGGCCCAGATAGACAGAACCATCACCTACTTGGAGGCTCAGGCGTGAGTTACACAACAACTACACAGCTACACAACAACTACACAGCTACACAACAACTACACAGCTACACAACAACTACACCGCTACACAACAACTACACCACTACACAACAACTACACAGCTACACAACAACTACACAGCTACACAACAACTACACAGCTACACAACAACTACACCACTACACAACAACTACACAGCTACACAACAACTACACAGCTACACAACAACTACACAACTACACAACAACTACACAGCTACACAACAACTACACAGCTACACAACAACTAAACAAACTACACAACTACAAAACAACTATACAGCTACAAAACAACTACACAACAACTACACAACTACATAACAACACAGCTACAAAACAACTACACAGCTACAAAACAACTACAAAGCTACAAAACAACTACACAGCAGCTAAACAGTGAAAACAAAAGCCCTCAAGTACCAGGAGACGCAGATGTGAGTAACAAAATTAACTGTCTGTCTGTCTGTCTCTCTCTCAGGAAGGCGCGTGACGGGATGGTGAAGGTGTCAGACTTTGTCAACAGTCGTAAAGTGCGTTTGGGATAGACTCTGTCACCCACAACCTACCCCCACCCCCCCTTTAGAACTATGTTCTAATAAAGATGGTTCCAGAGAAAAACACTGTTATTGCTTTATTCTCCATCAATATCAGAAGACAGTATTTCTGTATTACATGAAGTGAAAAGTCAGTCATGAAAAGTCATCACTGATTGAGGCTGCCACAAGAGACCAGAAACACATAGTAAAAGTCAAACATAGAGCTAGATAGAGTACTCTAGATCCCAAAAGCTTGTTTTAGCATGGGCAACACCATAACGGGACAGCTCGTTTTAGCATGGGCAACACCATAACGGGACAGCTGGTTTTAGCATGGGCAACACCATAACGGGACAGATACAATGTTGCCTCCTCTAACTATCTCTAGTCAAAGCCAAATCATGAGAGATTGGTTTGGTCATTGTCATATTTGTCAGCGTAATATATTGTATAAGATTTTTATTATTGCAGAGATGGGAGGATTCACGGAAATGGACAGAGGTGCACCTCATTAAAAAAAAAAATATATATAAACAGAGTTAAGATAACTGGTGTTCTCAAACGTTTTCATGTCCGACCAGGTAGATGCACGTCATTTAAAAAAATCTGGTCTGGACAGTTGTGCTACAGATATGCGTTCACCTCTGCACTATCTATATTTGAAATGGCCTAATATATGGGATATATACAGGGATATATATATACCTTTCTCTTTATTTTACTGGATAGTCACCCGTTAAATTGTATGTTTTTGGCAGTGGGTAGGGGAACCTGATTCCCCTTTGTTCAAGCTGGGCGGAAGCTTGTTTTGGTACACCTTCTTTAAATAGGTGATATATTGTTTGAAAATGTTGCAAAATGCTTAGCTAAGGTGTGCTCTACTGAAGGTCACCCTATGGTAAAATATATAAGGGAGGCTCGTTCCATTTTCTGTTGCAAAACTTTCGCTACGGTATGCCCTACTGAACACTGAAGATGATAGACGTGTTCAAACCAATGGACAAGATGTTTGTTGGTTGCGTCAGGGAAAGTAATGCTATTCCGTTGGGTTTAAGTTTTTAGGGCGGGTTTTGTTTTCGCATACGGAAGAGGAAGGAGCTATGTTTATTTTTGATTTTTATCAGAAGTTTATAAAGTTACGAAAAGGGGACTTGTTGAACTAACTTTACATTATTTACATACGGCAGTGATACTATTCAAATAAAATACATCCTAATTTTACTTTAACAACGTGCGTGTCACTATAATTGGAGGAAGGCAGTTTGGGAGAGAACTAACTTCGCTACGTTGAAATCTAGCGTATGTTTGCTTAGGCAACTAGTTAAACGTTTTTGAATGGTATTACTTAACTCTAACCAAGATGGACATACAACACCGGCAGCGTCCGATCAAACCGGACCAGAGTTTTTGGGACAACCGAAGACTGTGGACCGCAAGGATTTTCTCCATGCTCTGCTGTGTGCTGGTTGTGTCAGTCGTCGCCGTATTCTGTGCCTTTGTTTACCTAATCTTGAAAGGTAGATCGCCTGTCATTCAACAGTTCCCGAATTCCAGTCGCACATGCGACGATGTTGACCCCGTTGGACAGTAGCTGGATACTATTGCTTTTATTAATTGTTATATAAATATGTCCTCTGTCACTTCTGTAAACTGTGGTGTGTGTGTTGCAGAACTGCGGACTGAGAGAGTGATTGGAGAGGATGGCTCAGAGGTTAGACTCTTAGGTAAGTACATGTGTGTTCACAAATTCATACAGACTAAGCCTCCAGAATAGAAAATTATCACAAAAACATGTCCCTCTCTACCCACCCCCACCCACCCCTCTCTACCCCACCACCTATCCCACCAATTAACACACCCTATAATGCTTCTGACATCAAATCTCACACACCCAAAAACCTCTCTGCAGCTGCCACCACAACCTCTATTTTCTGTGACTTACGATCCATCCCTGCAGTACAGTTGATAACCATTGCAATAATGCCACAAATTCTATCTTACTGAAACATATCCACTTGTTGGTTTATCCCTCTGTACTGGTACAGATCTACTACTCCTCTCAGGATCCCTCCCCCTTTACCCATCTCCCTCTACTTTCTTCACTGCCTCAGCATATGACAACTTCTGCACTACTCTTACCCTGGAAACCTCAACCTGCCTCTCTCGCACGGGACATTTCTGATCCCCAGCCCCATGGGCACCCCTACAATTAATACATACCACTACTTCCCCAATGCTACACATTCCTTTGTCTCATGCCCTTCTGCACACTTCTCACACCTAGGAACCTCCCTCCTACACACTGCTGCCACATGCCCATAAGCTTGACACCTGTAACAACGTAATGTATTCGTCACAAAAGCTCGTGCAGGATAACTTATATGTCCTAACATCACTTTGTCGGGCAAAGACTAAACTTCAAAACTCAAAAGGACAGACAATGACTCTTCTGTTTCTCCACTCACGCCACCCTGTCTGCATCGCACCAAACGACGAGCATGACAAACACCGGGAATCTTCCCTTTCAGTTGGTCAGCTTTCACATTTACCACTACCCCAGTAATCACTCCTTTCAATGAGGCCTTTTCTTGAGAGCAAAACAATTCACATCTCTTGCCCCCATTCGTTTAACATGGAGCGCCTGCTCCCTCTGACCAGCAGAAACACAAACAATTATCACAAGACCACTTCTGGTTATCCTCACCGATTCCACAGCACCCAACTCTGTTTTCACCCACCCTGAAACCACAAATGGATCAGCCAGCAAGGGTCCACTTTTTCCAAAAACTTCACTCCTACTGTCAGACTCATCTTTATCCTGACCCTCTGTGCAAGCCTCGGGCTCTGAGAACTTCACCACACCTACCACCTCCGATACTTCACCCTCTTCCATTTCTCCTCCTGTCTTCAACTCACTCTGCTTACACTTTCTACCGTTCTTCTTTAACAAACCATCTCCCTTTTCCCCGCCATTTTTAACCGACTCAAACTCACCCTCTTCCTCCCTCTCTCTCTTAGACCTCTTCTGCCTCTCTTTTTCCCTCCATTCCTCCTCCGTATTCCAAGTATACATCTCCTTATGATAATACTGCACTTTTCCTGACATACATCTTGTTCTTGCCTTGTCAAGGGACGCCATTTAACCGGCTGTCACAATCTCTGTACAATCAGCACGAACCCCTCGGGATATAGCGCTCAACAGTGCATCCCACTTGTAAAGCAGCTGCTTCGTCTTGATGTTCTTCTTTATCAATATCTACCGCGAGGCTTTTCCATCTCTTTCTCATGTATTCCTTGATTCAGTAGTGGGCATGTTATTGCCATGTTCAAAACAACCTGCCTGCTCTCTCACTCTCTCTCTACCCTCTTTTCTGTCTCTCTCCCCCCTCCCTCTCTCCCTCTCCCCCTACCCTCCGGCCCGCCTCTCTCTCCCGCCCCTCTCTCTCCCTCCCCTCCGCCCCCCCTCTCTCTCTCGCCCCCCTCTCTCTCTCTCACTCCCCTCCGTCCCCCCTCTCTCTCTCTCCCTCCCCTCCGCCCCCCCCTCCCTCTCTCTCCCTCCGCCCCCCCTCTCTCTCCCTCCGCCCCCCTCTCTCTCCCCTCCCACTCTCTGTAGGGTTCTGGAGTGTTCTGGTGATGTCGGTGCTAGCAGGGGTCTGCTGCTGTAGCTTCACATGGACCATCACCTACTTCGACTCTTTTGAGCCTGGCACGTTCCCCCCAACGCCCCTGTCCCCTGCCCACCTCAGGTAACACACACACACACACACACACACACACACACACACACACACACACACACACACTGGTACACTAACTTCAGTGGAGGTTGCTGAGGGGAGGACGGCTCACAATAATGGCTGGAATGGAGTCAATGGAATGGTATCAGACATATCAAACACATGGTTTCCATGTGGTTGATACCATTCCATTGACTCCATTCCAGCCATTATTATGAGCCATCCTCCCATCAGCAGCCTCCACTGACTAACCTGCATTCCCTAATTCTTCCGCTGGCCTTAGCCGAATTCTCTTGTCCTTTTCCTGATTCCTCTTGTTCCATCTCTCCCTGTTTACATTTACATTTACATTTTAGTCATTTAGCAGACGCTCTTATCCAGAGCGACTGTTGTCTCCCAAAGCCAGATAGCAGGATACACACAAACACGTGTGTAAAGTGAATGTTGACATATCGAGAGCTTGGGACTATAAAGTTCTATCTGCGTTTTTGTCAACATTTAGTTATTGACCTAGCCTTGTTCTGTTCAATGTGCTCTACCTAAACAGTAGTCTAAAGACCTACATTCATGTTAAGTTCAAAAGAATACAAGATAAAAACTGCTGACACCATTCAAACCAATGAGGGTTCAGAACTTTAAAGCCAATTATCTCCGTATCATCATTTTGCAGAACCTTATAGTCCCAAGCTCTAGATATGTGTTGCAACCCTTGATGTATAATTGTGTGTGTGTCTCAGGCAGGTGACAGGTCACTCCTTCCACATGGGCTACAGTGTGGCGGTCCTGAATGGCATCGTAGCGGCGATCACCGTCATTTGGAGCCTCACCTGATCCTATCCACAACCCCCTGTTCTACCTGACCTTACCCACAACCCCCTGCTCTGACCCATGACCCCCTGACCTTACCCACAACCCCTTGCTCTGACCCACACTCCCCTTCTCCCCCAGCTGCTCTCAACCTCTTCTACAGGTGAATCACTGCTTTTATCACAGAGCATTTTCCCCATGTGTATGTGTACACCTCAAGAGGAGCAGTAGAACGTGTGATGCTACGAGAAAATGTGTCAAGTACTAAAGTCAGCATCTCACTCACTAGCTCCTCATCATTTGGTTCTCCACGCTGTCCTTTTCTTGGCCAAGTCCCAGGCTGATGCAGTGTTGAGTCCCAGGTTTCTACAAAGTCAGGATACCTTTTTTAATGTACTGTATATTGTGATATATAGCCTAAAGAGGTATTTGTGCCAAACGAGTGGTATAAAGAGAACATTTAAAAATATAACATAATGCTCACACATGATCAATCTAGGGTTTATTGTAAGTCTAATATATAGCCTGCAGAGGTATGTTCCATGCAGTGTATTTGTGCATTTAACTGTTATTCTCACTGAAACACTGAATTCCTCTAGTGCTTTCACTGTCTCTCTGTCTGCCACTGATGTCTGTACTTCTGAACAGTAAAGATGCTCTCACCTACCCTCTGTATATTTTCTCGTATCTGAAACCATATCAGACACACACACACACACAGGCCCTCAGCAGGATGTCCGTTCCTTCCTTGATCTCGCCTTACCCCTCCAAACAACACGCCAACAACTCCTGGATACACACATAGGGTAGGAAATGAACGAAGACGCTGTGATTCAATTCAATAAACTTTATTCATCCCAGAGGGGCTGTTGTTGCTGGCAGGATGAACATAAACTAATAATAAACCCAAGCAACAATACAGTGTAATGGGTATAGGACCCTCCAGAAATAGTCCATAGTGCAAATTCAACAGTCCGTACATCCCAGAAGATAGATTAAATCTACATTGGTGGTGTAGGCACTCTGGGCTCAGTCAGTCCATGTCCAAAGACACTCCACTCTCTCTCCCACTCTGTTGGGTCAACTGCTGTTCTAGCACACCTCTGCATCGGTCAGTCCCTATCCAGATACTCCATGCTCTTCCACAGCTTCTCTGTCTCCTACTCTCTCCACAGCTTCTCTGTCTCCCACTCTCCTCCACAACTTCTCTCTCTGTCTCCCACTCTACTCCACAACTTCTGTCTCCCACTCTACTCCACAACTTCTGTCTCCTACTCTCTCCTCCACAACTTCTGTCTCCTAATCTCTCCTCCACAACTTCTGTCTCCTACTCCCTCCTCCACAACTTCTCTCTCCTCCACAACTTCTGTCTCCTACTCCCTCCTCCACAACTTCTCTCCTCCACAACTTCTGTCTCCTACTCTCTCCTCCACAACTTGTCTCCTACTCTCTCCTCCACAACTTCTGTCTCCTAATCTCTCCTCCACAACTTCTGTCTCCTACTCCCTCCTCCACAACTTCTCTCTCCTCCACAACTTCTGTCTCCTACTCCCTCCTCCACAACTTCTCTCCTCCACAGCTTCTCTCTCTCCTACTCTCTCCTCCACAGCTTCTCTCACTCCTACTCTCCTCCACAGCTTCTCTCTCCTCGACAGCTTCGCTCTCTCCTACAGCTTCTCTCTCTCCTACTCTCCTCCACAGCTTCTCTCTCCTACTCTCCTCCATAGCTTCTCTCTCCACAGCTTCTCGCTCCTACTCTCCTCCACAGCTTCTGTCTCTCCTACTCTCCTCTACAGCTTCTCTCTCCTACTCTCTCCTCTCCAGCTTCTCTCTCCTACCCTCTCCTCCACAGCTTCTCTCTCCTACTCTCAACAGCTTCTCTCTCCTACTCTCCTCCACAGCTTCTCTCTCTCCTACTCTCCTCCACAGCTTCTCTCTCTCCTCCACAGCTTCTCTCTCCTCCACAGCTTCTCTCTCTCCTACTCTCCTCCACAGCTTCTCTCTCCACTCTGTTGGGTCCAGCACTACTGTAGCACACCTCTACCTTGGCATCTTTGGAGGTCAGCAAGGTGACCATGCTCTCGTTATGAGGTCAAAGCCCATGCAAAACTCACTGAACAGCACAGTGAGCCCCAGCACACTCATCGCAATCTGCACCGTGAACAGACTCCTCTCATCGGCTGTCCATTTTCACCCCTGGGGAGAGGACATCACAGCAGGCACCTACGATACCGTTCCCCACACGTCCTGCGCTACAGGAGAAGATTTGACCGGTCGTGGCATTAGCTCTCCACACCCTTAAATTAATCTTAGGGAAGTTAAAGACTGGAGTCTGAATTAAACCGATGTCTGAGAGGTTTATAACAGAACTGGCCATCTCTGCTGACGTCACTCAGTATTGGCTACAACGCTTCCACTCTACAAAGTCACAAAGCAGACAAGACTGTTATAATGTGTGGAATAAAGGATAAACAGTGGTGTTGGAGTTGTCCTCATGAGGGCAAGGTGAGAGACGCGCACAATAACACAAGGACAGAGTGCTACAGGATAACATTTTATTCATAATCAAGTTTCATTTTCTTCAACAGTCTCTTCCCTTGAACTCAGTGTGGAAATTACATCTTTACAGCAATCAGCAAAAAACAACTTAAATAAAGGAGAGCGTCATCACTGTGTGTGTGCGTTTGGCTGTCTGAGTGTGTGCGTATGAGTTCAGCAGATGGATGGTTCGTCGACGGCGTCAGCTCCCTCTGTGACGGCTTTAACACACTTGGCCATAGTCTGAGACGCTCTACTAATGGGATCTATGAGAGAGAGAGAGAATGTTACACACACACTCATTTCCTCACACAAGTGACAAAAGGATCCCACCAATTATCCGTGTGCATTCCGCCCTCTCATCAGTCTGACAAACTAACATTCACAGAGCTATGTCTATGGTACATACCTGTCATATAGAAGTCTTTAGCTGTCAGCTGAGGAGAAACGAGAGGATTTGCTAGAAGAGTCTGATTCACAGCCTGAGAGAGAGAGAGAGATAAAGGACGGTTGAGTATGCTCTCAATATCAGTGTCAAAAACAACAGTCTCCAATGATGATTTCATAACAGTTGATTGTAAAGAAGTCAGTTAAGGGGTGGAATGTTAAAGGCTATGTTCTGACCTGTGAGAGTTTGAGGTTAGGGGTGAAAGGTTACCTGTGAGAGTTGGTTGGCCTGTTTAAAGTAGTTGGCCTCCTCAACGTCGTCGTAGCGGACCAGGTTAGGAGAAACCTCGGCCAGCCGGCCCCTCACCTCATCCACAGAGTCATAGGGTAGAGTCAGCCCCGCCAGCTGCAACACACACATTAGTTACATATAACACACACACTTTATATACACACACACCACAAACACACCACGTCTTCAAGAAATGCATACGGTATGGGTGTGTGTGTGTGTGTGTGTACCTCAGAGATGGCTCTGATGATCTTCCAGTCCTCCCTGGCCATGCCGGGCGCGGTGACGGCCACGCGTGTCTGTTGACTCCTCCCCTCTGTGTTGACGTATGTTCCGTTTTTCTCCGTGTATGCCGCGCCGGGCAGGATAACGTCAGCCATGGTAGCACCCACGTCTCCATGGTGACCTGGCAGCGATACACACACAGCCCTCAGACATGTACCATACATATGCTGTATATAGAATGGCAGGTGCGTGTGTTGCATGGGAAGAGTGCACTGGGTGTGTTCTACCCTGATAAATGAACATGTTGTCCTGTGTGTGTGTGTGTGTGTGTGTGTGTGTGTACCCTGGTAGATGATCATGCTGTCTTTGGGCAGGTCCTGTCTGGTGATGCATTCTCCGTCAGCTCCTAGCAGGAACAGAACCTTGGGCGGGGCTTTACGGATAGACTCCACCCCCGCCTTGTAGCCCAGATCCAGGGCTGCCACCTGACTGGCTACCCTGCAGATAGACAAACAGATGATTGGACGCTAGTAGGGATAGACAAAGTTGTTAGCTGTATGCTAAACGCTTATATTAGCTATATGCTAAATGCTGGTAATAGCTGGATGCTAAATGCTAGTAATAGCTGGATGCTCAATGCTACTAGAAGTTAGCCCAGAGATAGGTTTAGCATGTTAACCTGTGTAGGACGTTGAGGACCTTCCAGCCCTCATCCGCTCCGCTGCTGGCCCGAGCGTTCTGGGCGATGGTTTGCACAGAGCTCAAGATGGCTCCTCCGTCCTCCCTCTGAAGAGAGGCACTACCCACCACCACTACCGGTCGCTTGGCCTGCGCCAGCACCTGGAGGAGGAGAGAGAGAAAGAGAGAAGGACAGGGAAAGGTTAGGGCATTGCATAACCACAAACAGAACTGGACCACGTCCAGTAGTACACAACATTATGGAACGCAGATGGAAATACATGGTCTAGATTCTAGAACAGACATGCTTCTCTGTCATGCAGAATGACCAATCATGTCAGTTCTATTCATGACATTCCGATCTGTAACAATGTTGGTTGCAGCATTTCTATCGACAACAATGCAACCCCAACTCGCGCCGACTGTCCCCCCCCAATCCCTTCCCAGTCTGTGGTGGCCGTGGTTACCTGGCAGAAGGGGTGTGTTCCGTTAGCGATGTCCTGCAGCACCTGAGTAGACTCTCCCAGGTGGTCGTAAGTGTAACTCAGATCCGCACTGCTCCCCACCACAGACACCTTCAACTCATTATGCAACCAGCTGAGAGAGGAAGGGGAGATGGTGAGAGAGGCTTCCTACTGCAAGTTGGTGTGTGTGTGTGTGTGTGTGTGTGCGTGCGCTGCTGCAGACATCAATTAATGTGTGTGTGTTTATGGAGGTTGCACTTTTGGATACATCTGTTGAAAGCAGGACCTCACTTCAAGGATTGGTGTGTGTATGCAGCCAATGTTTAGGTGTGTGTGTGTGTGTGTTTGAGTGCATTTAGATGTGTGTGTGTGTGTACCTCTTGCGGATGCGTGCATTGAAGAGCGGGGCTTCGTAGCGAGGGTTGGTTCCTATAAGTAGCAGCAGGTCAGCTTCCTCAATGCCACTGATCCGAGAGTTCAGCAGGTAGTTGGAACGCAGGTCAGAGCTAAACAAACCACAATACAACCTATTACTAACCATGAGACAACTTTTTACTAACATGCCATTACTAACCATAATACAACCTATTACAACCTATTATTAACGTACCATAACCAACCATAATCTAACCATGACGCAATATACAATTCCTTCACCCTTCTCTACCTCACTACTCCCGACTCACCCCTACTCCCACACCCTTAACTCACCCCTCCCTGATTTAGCCAGCCCCAGTGTCGGGGAAGACCTCCTCCCCCTCCCTGCCACCCTGACTCACCCAGCCCCAGTGTCTGGGAAGACCTCCTCCCCCTCCCTGCCACCCTGACTCACCCAGCCCCAGTGTCAGGGAAGACCTCCTCCCCCTCCCTGCCACCCTGACTCACCCAGCCCCAGTGTCTGGGAAGACCTCCTCCCCCTCCCTGCCACCCTGACTCACCCAGCCCCAGTGTCTGGGAAGACCTCCTCCCCCTCCCTGCCACCCTGACTCACCCAGCCCCAGTGTCTGGGAAGACCTCCTCCCCCTCCCTGCCACCCTGACTCACCCAGCCCCAGTGTCAGGGAAGACCTCCTCCCCCTCCCTGCCACCCTGACTCACCCAGCCCCAGTGTCTGGGAAGACCTCCTCCCCCTCCCTGCCACCCTGACTCACCCAGCCCCAGTGTCTGGGAAGACCTCCTCCCCCTCCCTGCCACCCTGACTCACCCAGCCCCAGTGTCTGTGAAGACCTCCTCCCCCTCCCTGCCACCCTGACTCACCCAGCCCCAGTGTCAGGGAAGACCTCCTCCCGCACCCTGCCACCCTGACTCACCCAGCCCCAGTGTCTGGGAAGACCTCCTCCCCCTCCCTGCCACCCTGACTCACCCAGCCCCAGTGTCTGGGAAGACCTCCTCCCCCTCCCTGCCACCCTGACTCACCCAGCCCCAGTATCTGGGAAGACCTCCTCCCCCTCCCTGCCACCCTGACTCACCCAGCCCCAGTATCTGGGAAGACCTCCTCCCCCTCCCTGCCACCCTGACTCACCCAGCCCCAGTGTCTGGGAAGACCTCCTCCCCCTCCCTGCCACCCTGACTCACCCAGCCCCAGTATCTGGGAAGACCTCCTCCCCCTCCCTGCCACCCTGACTCACCCAGCCCCAGTGTCTGGGAAGACCTCCTCCCCCTCCCTGCCACCCTGACTCACCCAGCCCCAGTGTCTGGGAAGACCTCCTCCCCCTCCCTGCCACCCTGACTCACCCAGCCCCAGTGTCTGGGAAGACCTCCTCCCCCTCCCTGCCACCCTGACTCACCCAGCCCCAGTGTCTGGGAAGACCTCCTCCCCCTCCCTGCCACCCTGACTCACCCAGCCCCAGTATGTGGGAAGACCTCCTCAGTACAGAGGTTGTCACTGTTCAGTCTGTTGAGCAGGTCCTTCAGAGACACCAGAGCCTCCGCATCCACCATACCTCCAGCTATGGCTGCCACGTCACTGCCCTGGGCCCCCTGCAACTACACACACACACACACACACATTACACACGATACCTAAACACATACATACAGTGCATTTGGAAAGTATTCAGACCCCTTCCCTTTTTCCACTTTGTTTCGTTACAGCCTTATTCTAAAATGGATTTAAAAAAAAAAATCCTCATCAATCTACACACAATACCCCATAATGACAAAGCTAAAACAGGTTTGTAGAAATGTTTGCAAATGTATTAAAAATAAAAAACAGAAGTATTCAGACCCTTGCTATGAGACTCGACATTGAGCGCATGTGCATCCTGTTTCCATTGATCATCCTTGAGATGTTTCTGCAACTTGATTAGAGGTCCACCTATGGTATATTAAATTGTTTGGAAATGATTTGGAAAGGCACACACATCAGTCTATAGATGTTCCCACAGTTGACAGTGTATGTCAGAGCAAAAACCAAGCCATGAGGTCGAAGGAATTGTCCGTAGAGCTCCGAGATAGAATTGTGTCAAGGCTCAGATCTGGGGAAGGGTGCCAAAAAAATTCTGCAGCATTGAAGGTCCCCAAGAACACAGTGGCCTCCATCATTCTTAAATGGAATAAGTTTGGAACCACCAAGACTCTTCCTAGAGCTGGCAACTTGTCCAAACTGAGCAATCAGGGGAGAAGGGCCTTGGTCAGGGAGGTGACAAAAGGACCTGATGGTCACTCTGACAGAGCTCCAGAGTTCCTCTGTGGAGGTGGGAGAACCTTCCAGAAGGACAACCATCTCTGCAGCACTCCACCAAATCAGGCCTTTATGGTAGAGTGGCCAGACGGAAGCCACTCCTCAGTAAAAGGCTCATGACAGCCCACTTGGAGTTTGCCAAAAGGCACCTAAAGACTCTCAGAACATGAGAAACAAGATTCTCTGGTCTGATGAAACCAAGATTTAACTCTTTGGCCTGAATGCCAAGCGTCACGTATGGAGGAAACCTGGCACCATCCCTACGGTGAAGCATGGTGGTGGCAGCATCATGCTGTGGGGATGTTTTTCAGCAGCAGGGACTGGGAGGCTAGTCAGGATCGAGGGAAAGATGAACAGAGCAAAGTACAGAGAGATCCTTGATGAAAACCTGCTCCAAAGCGCTCAGGACCTCAGACTGGGGCGAAGGTTCACCTTCCAACAGGACAGCGACCCTAAGCACACAGCCAAGACAACACAGGAGTGGCTTCGGGACAAGTCTCTGAATGTCCTTGAGTGGCCCAGCCAGAGCCCGGACTTGAACCCAATAGAACATCTCTGGAGAGACCTGAAAATAGCTGTGCAGCGACGCTCCCCATCCAACCTGACAGAGCTTGAGAGGGTATGCAGAGAAGAATGGGAGAAACTCTCCAAATACAGGTGTACCAAGCTTGTAGCGTCATACCCAAGAAGACTCAAGGCTGTAATCGCTGCCAAAGGTGCTTCAACAAAGCACTGAGTAATGGGTCTGAATACTTATGTAAATGTCATATTTCTGTTTTTTGTTTTTAATACATTTGCAAAAATTTCTAAAAACCTGTTTTTGCTTTGTCATTATGGGGTATTGTGTGTAGATTGATGAGGGGGAAAAAACA
Source organism: Coregonus lavaretus (assembly GCF_964263955.1). NCBI lineage: Eukaryota > Metazoa > Chordata > Actinopteri > Salmoniformes > Salmonidae > Coregonus > Coregonus lavaretus. The sequence continues at coordinate 4,505,682 of NC_140022.1, read as the reverse complement.
ATTTAATCAATTTTTGAATAAGGCTGTAATGTAACAAAATGTGGAAAAAGTCAAGGAGTCTGAATACTTTCAGAATGCACTGTATATACTAACTTTTTATACAGACAAACATTACAGGCACCACTTCAGATCTTCCTATAGACAGACAGAAAACAATATCATTGCCTACAGTGTCCAACATGTCTGTTGAGTGACAAACATCAGTGACAGACACATCACAGACAGACGGACACTACACACAGACTTACTGCTCCGGCCACGCGTGTGAGTACGTCCTCCCAGGATGTGGGGACCAGCTGTCCTGACGCGTCCTTCACCATAGGCTGGGTCAGCCTCTGGCGCTTCAGACCGTCATACGCAAATCTACAAACACACACACGCTTTATACACATGTAACACACACGGTAGACACGGTAACAACACACACGTTATATACATATATTGATTGGACTTTGAAGTCCCAACTGTTTGCAGGGTGATAGACAAGTAAGGGGTGTGGTTAGGGCCAGGTCTGTGTCTCACCTGGTCTTGTCTGAGATCCACTCTTCGTTGATGTCTTCGTTCAGGCGGGGCAGAACCCTCATCACCTCTCCACCACGCGTACTCACAATGATGTTACTGCCTACTGCATCCAACACATCTATAGACTCAGTCTTCCTACAAACACACAACAATGGTTCTGCCTACACCGTCCATCATGTCTATATACTGGATCTAGAGTGTAGATCCATCTTCCTTTTTACAAACACACACATTGTACACACACACTTGATATATTCTCACACACACACAGTACAGTGGGGAGAACAAGTATTTGATACACTGCCGATTTTGCAGGTTTTCCTACTTACAATGCATGTAGAGGTCTGTAATTTTTATCATAGGTACACTTCAACTGTGAGAGACGGAATCTAAAACAAAAATCCAGAAAATCACGTTGTATGATTTTTAAATAAGTAATTTGCATTTTATTGCATGACATAAGTATTTGATCACCTACCAACCAGTAAGAATTCCGGCTCTCACAGACCTGTTAACTTTTCTTTAAGAAGCCCTCCTGTTCTCCACTCATTACCTGTATTAACTGCACCTGTTTGAACTCGTTACCTGTATAAAAGACACCTGTCCACACACTCAATCAAACAGACTCCAACCTCTCCACAATGGCCAAGACCAGAGAGCTGTGTAAGGACATCAGGGATAAAATTGTAGACCTGCACAAGGCTGGGATGGGCTACAGGACAATAGGCAAGCAACTTGGTGAGAAGGCAACAACTGTTTGCGCAATTATTAGAAAATGGAAGAAGTTCAAGATGACGGTCAATCACCCTCGGTCTGGGGCTCCATGCAAGATCTCACCTCATGGGGCATCAATGATCATGAGGAAGGTGAGGGATCAGCCCAGAACTACACGGCAGGACCTGGTCAATGACCTGAAGAGAGCTGGGACCACAGTCTCAAAGAAAACCATTAGTAACACACTACGCCGTCATGGATTAAAATCCTGCAGCGCACGCAAGGTCCCCCTGCTCAAGCCAGCGCATGTCCAGGCCTGTCTGAAGTTTGCCAATGACCATCTGGATGATCCAGAGGAGGAATGGGAGAAGGTCATGTGGTCTGATGAGACAAAAATAGAGCTTTTTGGTCTAAACTCCACTCGCCGTGTTTGGAGGAAGAAGAAGGATGAGTACAACCCCAAGAACACCATCCCAACCGTGAAGCATGGAGGTGGAAACATCATTCTTTGGGGATGCTTTTCTGCAAAGGGGACAGGACGACTGCACCGTATTGAGGGGAGGATGGATGGGGCCATGTATCGCGAGATCTTGGCCAACAACCTCCTTCCCTCAGTAAGAGCATTGAAGATGGGTCGTGGCTGGGTCTTCCAGCATGACAACGACCCGAAACACACAGCCAGGGCAACTAAAGAGTGGCTCCGTAAGAAGCATCTCAAGGTCCTGGAGTGGCCTAGCCAGTCTCCAGACCTGAACCCAATAGAAAATCTTTGGAGGGAGCTGAAAGTCCGTATTGCCCAGCGACAGCCCCGAAACCTGAAGGATCTGGAGAAGGTCTGTATGGAGGAGTGGGCCAAAATCCCTGCTGCAGTGTGTGCAAACCTGGTCAAGACCTACAGGAAACGTATGATCTCTGTAATTGCAAACAAAGGTTTCTGTACCAAATATTAAGTTCTGCTTTTCTGATGTATCAAATACTTATGTCATGCAATAAAATGCAAATTAATTACTTAAAAATCATACAATGTGATTTTCTGGATTTTTGTTTTAGATTCCGTCTCTCACAGTTGAAGTGTACCTATGATAAAAATTACAGACCTCTACATGCTTTGTAAGTAGGAAAATCGGCAGTGTATGAAATACTTGTTCTCCCCACTGTATATATCTCACACACACAGTACCTGGTCTCCCAGGGTCGTGAGGTGAAGGCGTATGGTTTGGAGGTGAGGGCTCCTACTGGACATATGTCGATGACGTTTCCTGACATCTCGGACATGAACATCTTCTCCACGTACGTTCCCACCTGCATGTTGTTCCCTCTGCCTGTGGTACCCAGGTCCTCTACACCTGCAATCTCACTGGCAAAACTGGCATATGGAGAAATAAAAAAAACAATCAAATCAACTGATCAATACCAACCCATGGCCAGCAATCTCACTGGTAAAACTGGCATTTAGGCACAAAGGCCTAGCATTAGAATGTATACAGAGTGGAGATAGGAGTACGGTGGCTGACAAGGACATACAAAGCGAAGGGAGAGAGAGAGAGTGAGGAGTATGGTGGCTGAGAGGGACAAACAAAGCGGAGAAAGATTAGTACGGTGGCTGAGAGGGACACAGCATAGTACTCACCGGATGCAGCGTGTGCACTGGATGCAGCGGGTCATGATGGTTTTGATGAGTGGTCCAATGTTCTTATCCTCCACGGCCCGCTTGTCCTCAGAGAAACGACTGCGGTCTGAACCAAACTGCATGGACTGGTCCTGAGGCACAACCCACACCCAAAAACACAACAGTCAGTATGTGTGTGTGTGTGTGCGTGCGCATTTACACGTTCAGAGTGTGTGTGTTTACCTGAAGGTCACACTCTCCTCCCTGGTCACAGATGGGGCAGTCCAGAGGGTGGTTAGCCAGCAGGAACTCCATCACTCCCTCTCTGGCCTTGCGGGTCTTCTCTGAGTTGGTCAGGATGTTCCAGCCTTTCATCACTGGCATGGCGCACGCCGCCGCCAGCTTTGGGGCTTTCTCGATCTCCACCAGACACATTCTGCAGTTCCCAGCCACAGACAGACGCTCGTGGTAGCAGAATCGAGGAATCTGCACCCCCATCTTCTCACAGGCCTAAACAAACACAAATACAATGAGTCAGTCACAATAAAACACACAGCCACAATTAGTCACCAGGCCTACTGCATAACCCTACATGGTGAATGGGGTCAGTGTGAGGTCAAAGTTCAAAGGTTACCTGCAGCACTGTGGTTCCAGGCAGCACCTCCAATGGTTTCCCATCAACAAACACCTCCACCATGTTACTGGCAGCTCTTGCTGAGGTACGCACTGCAAACACAAACACAGATAACACTTCAAAGTAATCAGAAACCCTAGAGAGAAATTGTGTGTGTTCGCTTCAAAACACAACATGCATTCATGTATCCAAGTAGCTTGAGGGTGCACACACGGTCTTTACCATTGTTGGAGGGGACCAGGCTGCCCTTGGCTGCCCCAGCTAGCGCGCGGCTAACGGCTGGCAAACGCAACATGACGCTGGAAAGAGAGCAGAAGTGAAACATATCTAACTGGCTATTGTATAGCTAATCGTTCTAGTTAGCTTATCTAAGAGTAAGACACAGCTTGGGGTACATATGTCATAACAAATTACATTAGTTGTATTAATTATGATAATATGTGTGCACTACTACCGGTGGTCTATGGCAAGGGACAACTGCATAACGACCTGTAAACTCAAAGATGATACAAAATCGGACACCTTGCTAGCTGTGTCAACTTACTAGAAGTTGTCACACACACAGTCAACATAAGAGTGAATAAATGTCCACATCAGTTAAGTTACATGAAACGGCCTCCCCTGTCTCCAATGTTAGCTAGTACTGCGTTGACGTTTTCTCAGCACTCGAGTTGGTGTTGTCGAATGCTTTCTTAGCAAGTTAGCGTTCAATGTTAGCTAGATACAAGTCAAGGACACGGGACATCGCACTGAATTTACAGAGGCTGGCTGTTACTAAATCCAAATAATGCATACTAATGTAAACTATACAATCTGCATGGTCACATAGGAATTAAGTATTGGTATTTTATTCTTACCTTGTCGCTATTTGGCCTTCTTGACCAGAACAGCGATTAATTTATGCACTAGCTTGAAATCCTATGGCGAATTTTCGGCAGTCTCCGTCACAACAACGAAAATGAACGATTCACCACGATATATCAAAGGAAGAAATGGGCCATTTTGCCCATACTTCTTAATTAAAAATGAAGTTACATGTATTTACATAATATGAAAACATATGCATATGTTCAAAACGATTAGAATCATAAAGATATTTAACGTTTTCAAGTTATTATTGACTATTTCACCCGGGAAAAAGTTAGTACTTCCGGTTTAAAGGCTTTCCTAGATGTTCGTGATTTTTGCGCTTTTACTGTTTAAATAACCCCTTTGATGTTTAATATATATATATTTTGAAATACATTAGCAAGCCATATTTTTATTTTTATCATATTATAACAGTATTGTTACGAGAGAGAGGAATGCTGATTGTATGCTGCATTTTGTGAGACTTTTTAATAAACTTGAAACAATCAAAACAATAATAGGATCTCTAACTTTGTAGCTGCAGTGTGGTGAAAGTGACATTGTTTTTAGAATGGAAGAAAATAACATTCCAAGGAGGGGACAAGGAGGTGGAGTCACACGGTTCGCGCCGTCACTGGTATAAAGTCCTCCTCGTGTTCCTCCTTCGTTCCTTCCCTCTTCCTGCACTCCACGTCTTGCTCGAGGTCTCAGAAGCATCTTGAACAATGGGCTTTGGCGATCTGAAAACCCCTGGCGGCCTCAAGGTCCTCAACGACTTTTTAGCCGACAAGAGCTACATCGAGGGGTTGGTAGACATTTTTACCAATTTTTGTTGTATATATCCAGTATCGACCTAGCTAGCCAGCCAATCAACGTCAACTATGGCGTCGCAGTTGGCAAGTTAGCTGTGTTAGCGACCTACTAGCTAGCGATCTAAACTTCGGGCGAAGTGCTTTACGGATTAGATTTTAAGTCATAGCTATTATACACATTTCGTCCTAAAGCAGACGCCAAACCCGAGGCTAGGTTTTGTGGCCGCCCATAGTAGGTAATGGTAGTGAATGCTCTTCCTTAACGTTAATTGCTAGCGAACTTTGAATGACGTGGACGGCTGCCTATGAACGTTGTGGAATGGAGGGAAGTCGACCTTTGGCGACTAGGTTCTCGGTGCGGAGATTGCAATGCACTGATGGCTCGGCTAGTAGGTTGTATTTATCATTTGATTTGAGCTTGGTGCACAATGTGAAGTTGTATGGTAGTTCAGTAAAAGGGCTAGGTAGCTCGTTAGTTAGCTATACAACTTGAGTGCAGTTTAGTGAGGCTCAGGTACTAAACGAGGGGTGTATTTTTGGGAATTGGAAGGTCCAGGATGTGCAGATAGTATTTTGGAACTTGCATGATGGCTCAAGTATGATATGAAATCACTGGAATCTGCTCTACATGACTTATATCCGCAAAGTGCTGAAGGCACAGATCTAGAATCCGCTTGTCTTAATTCTTTTTCTCCCTGTGCAGGTGGGTGCCCTCCCAGGCCGACGTGGCTGTGTTCGATGCAATCTCCTCAGCACCCTCCACAGACCTGTGCCACGCTCTGCGCTGGTACAACCACATCAAGTCATTCCAGAACAAGAAGGGCAGGTGAGTCCTGCACTATGATCACCAGTTAATCAAATGACTAGTTACCCCTTCACTACAGATCTAGGATTTGCGTGATGATTTCACACCATCTTTCGCCTGAGTGCCTGATGCACATCCTTTTATTACTGATGAATCTGGATCATAGATGTAGATAAGATGGGTGAATACATTAATTGGGATATCTGTCTAACTTGCCCTCCCTGCTTTCTCCCCACCCTCTCTTTACCCCCTTTTCTACTCACTGTTCCTCCCTGCCCTTTCTCTTTGTCCTCATCCCTTCTCCGTCCTACTAATTCTCCACCTTCCCTTTCTCTCTCCTCACTGCAGTCTGCCAGGAGTGAAGAAGCCCCTGGGCCAGTATGGTCCTGCCGGGGTGGAGGACAAGACTGCTGCAGCCGGAGACTCTAAGGATGACGACGATGACATGGACCTCTTCGGCTCTGACGAAGAGGTGACTGTTTCCTGTTTTGAATTCAATCAAATTTATTAATCCTCAGCGGGGTAACTGGATTTCTAGGTATCTATGTCAGACTCAGAGCCATAGATGTACAGAGCTATCCATGTTGGCCCCAAATGTTCTAGAACAATGGCGTTCTCATATGGGGATTTCAGTAATCTGACATTTAAAAATTAAGATGGGGCAATGTATTTTATATTGGGCGGCAGGTAGCTTAGTGGTTAAGAGCGTTGTGCCAGTAACCGAAAGGTCGCTGGTTCTAATCCCGAGCCGACTAGGTGAAAAATCTGTCGATGTGCCCTTAAGCAAGGCACTTAACCCTAATTGCTCCTGTAAGTCGCTCTGGATAAGAGCGTCTGCTAAATGACTAAAATGTATTTGTAGGATCTAACATGGCTGTCTGTTTTGAAATCAATTTCAGGCTGAGTTGGCTGAACTCTGTCAATCTATAGCTCCCTTCCCTGTTCCCCCTTGAGCTATGACTGGGTTATATGATGCTCTAACCCATCTTTCGGCTGATCTAGTGACGTACCACCTTTTAGTTTGATTGCCCCAGTGTCTCCCTACTGTTGGGTAGTGGCTGATCAGCTGACCCCACTAACCTTTGACCTCTCAACCCTGCAGGAGGACGCAGAGGCAGAAAAGCTGAAGGAGGAGAGAATCGCAGCTTACGCCGCGAAGAAGTCAAAGAGTACGTCACGCACACATACAGCCAACATTACACCTTGTGCAATGTAGACTAGTAAAGTCACAGCATAAAACACACCCTGCAATGTTGTGAAGGACAAGAGAACATTGCCCACATGCATGCACAAAACTGGCTATTCTATGATGATCCTAACACCATCTTTCGGCTGATTCGTGATGGACACCTTTTATGATCTGAGTACTGCCAGACTTTATCAAAGGTCATTGTGTGCCTGTTCGGTTGTTTTGAGGGGTTGATACTCACGGTCGGTTTGTCTGTCCTGTGCTCTTTGTTTGTTCTTTCTGTGTGCGCGTCTCTCCACCACAGAGCCCACACTCATCGCCAAGTCGTCCATCCTGCTTGATGTGAAGCCGTGGGATGACGAGACGGACATGGCCAAGCTGGAGGAGTGTGTTCGCAGCATCTCAATGGACGGCCTGCTCTGGGGACAGTGTAAGTATAGGGAGAAGGCACAACAGTGGAGGCTGGTGAAAGGATGACAGCTCATGGCGAAGGCTGCAATGGAACTGCAGTTTCTTTCCAGCCATTCACTAGGGCACAACCTAAGGACAGTGCAAAAGTTACCAGTGCTAGTATTTACTGCTGCAGGATAAGTTACAATGCAGCTGGTTCAGTGCTGCTTTGTCGTTCCCCCTGCACACAGAAACATGTTTCCTACTATCCCTGTCTGTCTGCACTCCACGGAAGGCAGGGACGCTTGGTCTCAAACACTTTTCCTGTAGGTCTTGCTCAATCTGTCATGGACTCTGCTCTTGTTTGAATGGGCGCCTTGGCTAGAATGTCTCTCCACCAAAACTGGTGTTGACATCTGTTCTCTTCTCCCCCTTCAGCCAAGCTGGTACCAGTGGGCTATGGCATCAAGAAGCTGCAGATCGGGTGTGTGGTGGAGGACGACAAGGTGGGAACAGACCAGCTGGAAGAACAGATCACAGCCTTCGAGGACTATGTCCAGTCTATGGATGTGGCTGCGTTCAACAAGATCTAAAACTCAAACACTTACCAACAAAGACACTGAGCACCTTGGAGCCGCAATAAAAAGCACTTCAGATGGAAAATGTTTGTCGCTAGTTGCATTCTGACAAAAGTTGTTCTGTCAGTGTCTTGTTTATGTAGCTTTTGAGGGAAGACTTGGGTGTTGGGGACAACTCGGATGGTGACTTGCATTCTCCATTGAGGGTGCTGAAATTGCTCTGCCATTTCCTGGTTGCTAAAACAAGCTGTGTAGATAGTCATTGTACCACCTAAACCGCTGTGAAATACATACTCAATAACATAAAAATATTGTATTTTCAGCTGTTTAATGGTAATGTACTAAACGGGAACCATAGAAATGGCGCCATTGGTTCGTTGGGCAAATTCTATTTAGAAAATGATTGGCTGTTTTGGGAGAAACGCCAAATGTAGTAGGTGGTAAACACCTGCTTAGATCTTATGTTCTGAGGCATCAGTTAACATAAATTATACAATGTAATAAGCACAAAGGCTTCATTCATAAAGGTCATGGTAACTGACTGCCATCTCATCAAAAGTATAAGATCTGAGACTTACCTCAGACATCATTTTCAGCGTTTTTCCAAAACACTTATTTCGCCGTAGGGATGGCTGAACGAACCCCAGTTAACTCGTTTTTGGAGCACAAGCTGGCGTGCTCTGAGTGACACATAACAATTATATGTGAATTTGGTCCGGTCGCCCAAAAAGTGACATTGCAGCAACTATTTATTCTGAAACGTTTGACCATAGAGATTAAGGGCATAGCTCAGATTCATTACAATTTGTAAGTCGCTCTGGATAAGAGCGTCTGCTAAATGATGTAAATTTCAAAACATTATTTACCCTTAAACTCAATTGAGCCTTGGGAGATGACAATTGGGTCATTAGACATGTTTCACAGAAGGGCAACCTGACGACCCGAGGTAAGAATGACTCAGTTGTATACCTTCCCGTTGAACGGTGTTGCAACAGCACAGTTCAATGGCTGTACCAAAAATAGCTGAATAAAGATTTCTTACTCGGGCCGTTTACATTGGATAGAACATAGTCACAGATCGATTCTGCTTACTTGGCAACTTAAGGGGGTCCCTCCCCTATAGACACAAATGCGAACGCAGCTGTCTGGTGTGCTTAGTTTGACTATGAACCAGCAACAATTTGCGAGAGGGATGTCTCGCTTCCTCTTCCGTAATCTGCGGTATGAATTCGTATCCGCCAAACCCGGTAACGTCACTTCTCCGGGAAGAGAAGAGCTAAATACGGATGCCGACAAGAACGAATGGAATAAAAAACAGGTGAAAAGGCGGGAAGGCATGTTTGTGTTCATACGGAAACTATAAACTCGTACAAATTGACAAGGGGTCTCTGCTGTATGGTATTTCTCTAGCATGCTGTTTTTAGTCCCGGAATCTCCCCGTGCAAGCATGGCTAGCTAACGTTAGTGAGGCTGCTACTACTAGCAAGCTAGTGTAACGAGATCAGCTATTTCCCAACTAAAACATTACTTGCTAGCTACCTAAAGCTATGTTATGTGTTTATTAATTATGCATATCAGTGTTGCAGATTTCAGTCATCCAGCTAGCTCCTTGCTGTAGAAGATCAATTGTGATTTCTTCTGAGAAAGCTAATCGAGGATAGCAGTAGGCCAAATTTCCTTTCTGTGGCTACGGTGTGTCCTCGTTCCAACCAATCACGGCGTAGTTAGCTGGTTAGTCACTTAAATTTCGCGCGAGCTGCAGATTTCCAATGGAATCCCACGCGCCGTGGAATAAAAAGCCTAAATGCAACATACAGATCTCAGGAGGCTTAAGCAATAACATTGGAATTGTAAACTAGCCAGCTAACTTTTATTGTTGTATCCTTATGGCAATGCTGGAAAAGCAAATAACTTCTGACAGGCCGCTTCCTTTAATTGTCATGTGTCACTACTTCAGTAGTTGGTCCAGAATCAGGTTGTACTTGGAGACGTAATCCTGAGTGGCGCAGTGGTCTAAGGCAGTGCTAACTGTGCCACTAGAGATCGATCCTGGTTCGAATCCAGGCTCTGTCGCAGCCGGCCGCGACCGGGAGACTCATGGGCGGCGCACAATTGGCCCAGCGTCGTCCAGGGTAGGGGAGGGAATGGTCGGCAGGGATGTAGCTCAGTTGATAGAGCATGGCGTTTGCAACGCCAGGGTTGTGGGTTTGATTCCCACGGGGGGTGGGCAGTATAAATATATATATATATATATGTATTCACTAACTGTAAGTCGCTCTGGATAAGAGCGTCTGCTAAATGACTAAAATGTAAATGTAGAAGCCAGCCTGAGACTGATGCTTCCCTGACTCCTCCCCCAGCGAGTGAGTTGGTTTCTGGTGTTTTGGATATTATTTATTTCACAAGTCACACAATTTTAATGTACAGGATACACTTTTATATTTTAGTCTCCTGTTTGTGTTTTCAGATGTAGGACACCAAATGCCTGCTGACGAGCAGTCTGCCCCCTCTGCTCAAGGTAAGTGGACAGAAAGTACTACTAGCCTACTCACATGCACAGTAGTTGAGCTTGCATGCGAGTGTGTATTGACTGAGTGTAAACGGCGTCAGTGTGCTACCTTAGCATACAACGCTGCCTCTATGAACTTGCCTCTGACTGGGCTTTAACCAGCTTATTATTAAGTTATTTTCTGTCTGTGTTTGTCTGACAGATGCAGAGCTGGGGCAGACAGATCCACAGAAGAAGGTGGACACTGTTAGCAGGTGAGTCAACAAACACCCACAGGGTTTATTTGTTGTGTTCGTGTTTTGGTTGGGCTGTGTTCACATCACAGTTGTGTTGTGGTCTCTTGTCTTCTCCAGGGGGGAGAGGGAGGAGGAGCAGCCCGGGCCTTCCAGAGTTCCTCCCCCAAGACAGGGTTACTGCAGCTGCTGCCAGATACTCTACAACAACGTGGAGCAGCACATCCTTAGCCCCAGACACAGGGAGGTGGTTCGTAGTGCTCGCACCCACGTCCCCTCTGGAAGCCTGATGGAGAGATTCCTATCGGACGTCATCCAGCATCACCCGCACCTCTACAACGACCCTTGGTAACACACACACACACAATCCTTTAACATAACCCTCTATCCCTCTCAGTATTATTTCTGTCAGCCCTAGTCTCTTTCCTCTGATTTACCTTTCTGTGTGTGTCTTAAGCCCCACCCACGATGACCTGCCGTCTCTGAGCAGCCCGCTGGTTCCGAGGGAGGAGCTATTGGATCTCTGCGCCAGCGATGATGACGGGGCGTCGCTCGGAACCCGAGAGCACATGCCCAGCTCTGACGACTGTTCCTGTCAGCTCCTTTACGTACAGGAAGCGGATGTTGCCTCGGAAACAAGGACCAGCCAACCAGAAGAAGGTAGAGGGGGAAAGGCGGGGTCAGAGAGGTTAACCCCAACTGCTCCAGACCAGGACACAAGACCAAGTTCTGGGGAAGGGACCCACTCGCACACACCTTCCCCTGACCACTTACCAACACACTCCACGAGACCTTGTAGCCAGAAGCAAACCCCTCCTCCGCTCCACCGGAAAGCACACAGGAAGACCAACCGGCGGAGAGGGAGAGGGAGCAACTCCTCCTATTCCTCCATCCATCCCCCCCGCTCCCCCGCTTCTCCACAGTTGTGTGCTACCCCAATGGATCAGAGAGACCAGAAAACACCAGAGAACCAGCCTCCCTCCAAGCCGAGGGACCGGACCCCAGACCCCAAGCCCCGGACAGTAAACACTGGCTGGGCCGCGTGGGCGGGGGTGCCCCCCTGGAGGCGGAGGGAGACCCAGAAGGAGCAGGCATTCTCCAGTGACCATTCCGACCCTGAGGGGGACACGATAGAGGAGGTGATCCAGAGATACTGCTACGGCCGCAGTCCCACACAACACCACCAGAGGGACCTTAACATATGGACAGGGGGGGAGAGAGGGGGGACAGGGGGGGAGAGAGGGGAGCCAGGGGGGGATATGGACAGCTTCCACCTTAGCCTCCCTGGCTCACTGGGAGTGGGTTTGGAATCAGAGGACAGTGAGGACTGGGACACCCCTGTGCAGGTGGCTATTGGGAGGGGGCAGGAGCGGAGGAAGGACACCCCTGTGGTAGTGGGCTTAAAGCAGGGTGGAGGGGAGCGAGAGGGCAGGGACCTGGCCTGTCTCATGGAGGTACAGGTGAACATGGAGGACCAGATGTACACCAGCCAGCTGGACTCTGCCCTCAACCCTGAGACTAGGACAGCGGGAGAGAGGGGGGAGACAGGGATGGGGGAGACAGAGGGAGAAATGGAGCTAAAGGTGGAGGAGATTCTCCCTGCACTCCCCCACATCCCTGTGTCCTTCCTGGGGAAGACGTGGACCCAGGTGCTGCTGGAGGACGAGCAGAAGGTGGAGAACATGGTTCGAGAGTTCCGAAAGGGAAGGTTCCTCTGCTACTTCGAAAGCGAATCCCTCGCCAGGTACGCACAGACGAGATTTTGACCTGACTCATCAGGATTATTTCTACATTATTGAAATCCACCAAACAGCTACTTTTTTCTCTCCTAATTTGTATATTTCTGATGATGTCATTCACAGGTACGGGAAGCGGAGCAGCAGCGATAAGGGGCGTGGCCAGAAAGAGGGGATGGAAGACAGGGGGTGGGTTCCCCTTGGTGACCATGACAATGACGACGACCCAGAATGCCACAAGAGTGGGAGGGAGGTGCTTAGGCGGAGGAAAGTTAGTAGGAGTTATCGCCTGGCGTCCAGGTGTCAGGTGGTCAAAGTGAGTCACGGGACACAGACTACAGCAACCGTCATCCCCACCATCCGACAGAGAACACTGGACCAGACAGGCACATCCCCGGACATCCTAACGCTGCCCTGTCAGGACCCCAGCGTTGACCAGAAGACCCCAGAGATAAAGACAAGGCTGTGCTCTCTCCGCCTGCCTGCCTCCTACTCCCGCATCATGACCCCCCTGCAGCCCAAAACCACCCTGGTCTATGTCCTCTCCTCCCCCGAAACTCCTTCCTTCGACCCCAAGCCCCGCCTCAGACCCATCGCAAGGGGCAACCGTGGCAGGAAGAGGTCATGTGACGGGGGTGAAAGCGACGTGGGGGCCAAGGTCAAATACAAAAGGGTTCCTTTGAGGTACTATGACCCTGCCACCCACCGCATTCTGAAGACCCCCCCCAAGGGCTTAAACCTCACCCCCTCCTCCTCTGGCCTCCCCAGACCCCCCCAGTCCCACGTGGTCAGACAACTGTTCAGGAGCCTGAGTCCAGACATCAATACAGAGAGACAGGGGGGAGAGGCGGGGAGAGATGGGTTGGGGGGAAGGAGGAGGGGTCGTAGCGGGGGCAGTGTGGCGTCAGGCTCGCTCTTCGAGGCAGGGGGGTCATTTGGGGCTAAAGGTCAGGGTTCATCTGTGGCAGGGTCATCTGTGAACACGCCCTTCAGCCAGTCCTCTCTGTCCAATAGCAGCCGATTCCTACTGAGCACGCTCTCTCCCGACACAAACTCTAACCCCGAAGTGACCCAGAGCCGGAGTGGGGGTCGAGGAGGAGGGGGACGGAAGTTAAAAACGGACCGACCTCTAACCCCTGAGAAAGGCCACTCTCCTCCATACAGGCCTTGGACAAGAGGGGGTAGGAGAGAGCGACTACCAGCAACACGCAGCTCAAAAAGGGGGCGACCACCTCAAATCAGCCCTCCCCCTAAACCTCCACCACCCCAGGACCTCTCTCCCACAGTCAAGCCCAGGAAAGGGCCCTCGAGACGGGTCGCAGAGAGTAAGAAACTCCCCAGGCCCAAAAGCCCAGCCAAGGCCTCAGCTCAGAGAGTGCCTTCGACCCCTCTGAAACAGGCCATCAGAACACCAAGCCGCCGGTCGTCCCCCCGACAAACCCCTGCTCCACTGCCCAACCGAACACTGAGGAGGAGAGTGAGGAGATGACGGGATGCATCTCAACAGTGGCTTCCTTTCCTTGTCTCCTTTCCTCCAGCTGCACTGACATGAAATAACATGGGCGTGTTTAGCAGGGTGAATGTTCATAATGTAGCAGATACAAATGTTATTACTTCACATGATAAGAGAGCTATGTCTGCTCCATTTCATTACAATTCTACCTGAAGCCGGTGAATGTTTCCAGATTGCTTTCTCCTGTCCTGTTTTCAGTGCAGATGAAGGAGAGGAGATGAGCATCTATTGAGATGGACCCTGGTTCTCTGAAGAGACTGGGTGAGAGAGAATGTAGAAAGGTGGAGGAGAGATTGCCTCTTCCTCCCTCCTCCGCTTCCCATGTTTTGCACAGAAACCAGCAGCAGAAGAGTTAGCAGGATGTTTTCTAGCTGTCTGTTTTGTCATGGTGGTGGTTGTGTTCTCAGTTTTTTTTTTACAATCAGGATATTTTTTAAAGTTTATAATGGCTTTTTTGTGAAAAGGCATTGTTTATTTAATAAATAATGTACATGAATTATAACATTCTGTCATAGGTTTCTTTAATGAAAGAGCAGAACCATTTCAGGACAACTGTACTTCATACAAATATCAGTTTCATATCTATTACACAGGAAAGTATGGAATTTACACAACTCACATCATCAGGCGTCAAAGTCTAGGGAAGCCTTCTGGATACATGCTCTGGCCTGTGGTTGTGTGGGAGGATGGGACATGAATTGTGTGTGCGAGTTTGGGACAGAGTGTGTGTTCACTGCAGAGACGAGATGACACACAGAGTCCCCCACTTCCTCTGCAGCCTCCAACAACCCCAACTCCCGTCTGCAGCCTGGAGAAACAGACTCATACCTTAATACACACACACACACACAGGTGTAGTAGTGTTTGTGCAGGACGATAGAGCTCACCCGTAAACTCACCTGTATGTGTGTGAGTGTGTAGCGACAGCTCACTTATTAGTCGTTGCACCAGCTCACACAGTTGCTCCTCCTCCACTAAACTACACATCCCAGAATACTCCTCTTCAGAGACACGCTGGTCTTTCATCGGCCCAGTGACCTGCCCATCACAGGGCTGTGGGTTAGAGGTAATTCTCCCGTGCATTGTGGGAGTATGAGTCTGCTCCTCATCATCATCATCACCTCTCTGTTCTTCTGTCTTCATCTCATCCCTCTGCATCTTCTCTGTGTAACATTCTTCCTCCTCTTCCCTCTCCTCCTCCTCCTCTTCCCTCTCCTCCTCCCCTTCTCTCTCCTTCTCCCCTTCTCTCTCTCTTTCTCTCGATCCAGAGGACGATGCAGAGCTCTGGGACTCTACGGGAGAGGCTATGTCTCTCTCTGGCCTGTAGTTAGCATGTGGCATGACATCAGCATGTGGCATGACATCAGCATGTGTCCCTGACATGCTTAGAGCCTGTTGAAAGGAAGAAGGACATTTTAGCACATCGAGTCAGGCCTGTAGTCTGAGGTGTGTGTGTGTGTGTGTCTATCTGTGAGAGCATGTCCTGCAGTCTGAGGTGTGTGTGTGTGTGTGTCTATCTGTGAGAGCATGTCCTGCAGTCTGAGATGTGTGTGTGTCTACCTGTGAGAGCATGTCCTGCAGTCTGAGGTGTGTGTGTGTGTGTGTCTATCTGTGAGAGCATGTCCTGCAGTCTGAGGTGTGTGTGTGTGTGTCTATCTGTGAGAGCATGTCCTGCAGTCTGAGGTGTGTGTGTAAGTGTGTCTACCTGTGAGAGCATGTCCTGCAGTCTGAGGTTGTGTCGTCTCAGAGTCTCCATGTTGGCCTCCATCTCACAGCAGCGGTCCTCCAGCGAGCCCTGCTCCGATTGGACCGCTACCCTCCACACCTGCAGCTCCCTCTCCAGCAGCCTAGACACACACACACACGTGTAATGAGCATCACCCAGGCTATAGGTTAGGAGGTTAGAACGCTACAGTGATTGAAGATCACCCAGGCTATAGGTTAGGAGGTTAGAATGCTACAGTGATTGAGCATCACCCAGGCTATAGGTTAGGAGGTTAGAATGCTACAGTGATTGAGGATCACCCAGGCTATGGGTTAGGAGGTTAGAATGCTACAGTGATTGAGGATCACCCAGGCTATAGGTTAGGAGGTTAGAATGCTACAGTGATTGAGGATCACCATTTGTCCCTCTGCAGGTCCCTGATGTCCTTAATGAGGACAGAGTCTCTCCTCTGGGGACAGAAACAACACAGACATGAATCAATAGAGGATCTAGTGGAGCGTATCAATAATCTTCTGATGATTAATTTAGCATAAATCTGAACCATACTGAAAATCCACTCGGCTGAGAGGTGAGGTGTAAAGGGTGGGGGGTGAGGTGAAAGGTCACCTGTGGCTGTGCTTCCTCCTGCTCTTCCTCAGTCTGTAGGGCTTTAGATGCCTTCCTGATCCTGACAGATGGGGGCGTGGCCAGCGGTTGGGGAGGATTATAGAGAGGGGCTCTGTCGTCAGGGGGTGTGTCCTCAGCGGCAGACTGATGTGAAGGGTCAGGGGTGGTGAAGCTGTAAGCAAAGAAAATACAATGAAAACATGTATTACTCTTTTTTAAAAACTAAAACAAACGTTTTTCTTCTCTTCTGGTGTACACACAGGTCCATCTCTGATTGGTCTACCTGGTCTGCGGCTCCCCTCGTGACTCCGCCCTGATTAGGCCCCTTCTCCTCTCTGCCTCCCTGTGTGTGTATCGCCATGGTAACAAGGCGTGGTGGGCGCTGTATGCTAATGAGGCTAGGGATTCTTTCCAGGATGGCTGGATACGAAACACAACTGTCAGTCACAAGAGTGTGTGTATGTGTGTATGTGTGTGTGTATGTGTATGTGTGCATGTACCTGAGTGCAGTGCTCCAGCACTGGGTGGGAGCTCTTGTGTTTCTTTGTGTGTCTCTCTGTCAGGAAGCAGGTTTGGCACAGATGAATGTTGACACACTTCATACAGCGATACCTACAACACAGAGAGAGAGAGAGTCTGAGACACTTCATACAGCGATACCTACAACACAGAGAGAGAGAGAGTCTGAGACACACTTCATACAGCGATACCTACAACACAGAGAGAGAGAGAGAGAGTCTGAGACACACTTCATACAGCGATACCTACAACACAGAGAGAGAGAGAGTCTGAGACACACTTCATACAGCGATACCTACAACACAGAGAGAGAGAGAGTCTGAGACACTTCATACAGCGATACCTACAACACAGAGAGAGAGAGAGTCTGAGACACACTTCATACAGCGATACCTACAACACAGAGAGAGAGAGAGTCTGAGACATACTTCATACAGCGATACCTACAACACAGAGAGAGAGAGAGAGTCTGAGACACACTTCATACAGCGATACCTACAACACAGAGAGAGAGAGAGAGTCTGAGACACACTTCATACAGCGATACCTACAACACAGAGAGAGAGAGAGAGAGAGAGTCTGAGACACACTTCATACAGCGATACCTACAACACAGAGAGAGAGAGAGTCTGAGACACACTTCATACAGCGATACCTACAACACAGAGAGAGAGAGAGAGAGAGAGTCTGAGACACACTTCATACAGCGATACCTACAACACAGAGAGAGAGAGAGTCTGAGACACACTTCATACAGCGATACCTACAACACAGAGAGAGAGAGAGTCTGAGACACACTTCATACAGCGATACCTACAACACAGAGAGAGAGAGAGAGAGAGAGAGTCTGAGACACACTTCATACAGCAATACCTACAACACAGAGAGAGAGAGAGTCTGAGACACCCTTCATACAGCGATACCTACAACACAGAGAGAGAGAGAGAGTCTGAGACACACTTCATACAGCGATACCTACAACACAGAGAGAGAGAGAGAGTCTGAGACACACTTCATACAGCGATACCTACAACACAGAGAGAGAGAGAGAGAGAGAGAGTCTGAGACACACTTCATACAGCGATACCTACAACACAGAGAGAGAGAGAGTCTGAGACACACTTCATACAGCGATACCTACAACACAGAGAGAGAGAGAGAGAGAGTCTGAGACACACTTCATACAGCGATACCTACAACACAGAGAGAGAGAGAGTCTGAGACACACTTCATACAGCGATACCTACAACACAGAGAGAGAGAGAGTCTGAGACACACTTCATACAGCGATACCTACAACACAGAGAGAGAGAGAGAGAGAGAGAGTCTGAGACACACTTCATACAGCAATACCTACAACACAGAGAGAGAGAGAGTCTGAGATACACACACACATCAATACACAGACACAGTCACACATCACGCAGTGATACCTACAACAAACACAGAGAGTCTGAGACATACACATAAACACACACACACATTACACAGACACACACCACACAGACACTCACACATCATGCAGCAAAATACCTACAAATGGCGCACACAAACAGACACACACCTGAGTCCAGTGATGGGGTAGGCCTTGCAGGTGTGGCAGCGTACGGAGTGTGTGACGTTCTCGCTGACTGACAGGCGGTACAGGATGGGGAGCCACAGCAACAGACAGGGCTCACACTGCAGCCATGAGAGGACATGCTCCTCACACACACACGCACTCAGCACCTACACACACACACACACACACACACACACCAATTAAATGTACACGCCTTTAGCATCTATGCACAACTGCTGATTATTTACATAAACGCTCATCATCTACATGTGATTACAGTAGTAAATGAGGACTATACCCTATCAAAAAGAATGAAGAAAGAAAATAATAATGTATTCTCCTAACCCTATTCTCCTAACCCTATTGTCCTAACACTAACCCTATTGTCCTAACCCTAACCCTATTCTCCTAACCCTGACCAGGTTCTCCTGACCCTGTTCTCCTAACCCTAACCTTGTTCACCTGTCAACAGGATGGATCATTTAGTCACAGATGCTGTGATCAAGGGAACGTATCTAAAGATGGGTCAAACTCGAAACATTTAGTCAAAAATAAATACATTTAAAAAAGGAGGGGTGTGAGAGTGGTGTTGTAAACTCCTGTTGTGAACTCATGGGTAAAGAATGTCTCCTCCTGTTGTGAACTCATGGGTAAACAATGTATCCTCCTGTTGTGAACTCATGGGTAAAGAATGTCTCCTCCTGTTGTGAACTCATGGGTAAACAATGTCTCCTCCTGTTGTGAACTCATGGGTAAAGAATGTCTTCTCCGTGCTTCTACACCTGCATTACTAGCTGTTTGGGGTTTTAGGCTGGGTTTCTGTACAGCACTTCGAGATATTAGCTGATGTAAGAAGGGCTATATAAAATAAAATTGAAAAATTGAAAATTGAAATTTAGTCACCCCCTAACCCCATGACCAAACCCCCCTAACCCCGTGACCATCCCCCCCTAACCCCATGACCAACCCCCCCAACCCCATGACCAAACCCCCCTAACCCCATGACCATTATCAGTACACATTAAGTCATAGGTCATAAATCATTCTTTTTGACAGGGGATGATACTCATTTGCTACTGACAATCACACACACACTTACCCCACTGAAGCAGGAACGAACGGCTGTCTCAGCTGAGCCAAACACATGGTTCTCCTGCACTACAGCCGGCACCTACACACACACACACACACACATACACACACACACACACACATACAGACACAGGCTAGACCGTGATAATCTTGTGAGGTAGTACTCAGGTGTGTGTGTCTGTGTCGCTGTGTGTGTCTCTAACCTGGCTGAGGTCTTGCAGTAGGACTCTGAGACCACTCCTGCTCACCGTGCCACTCTCTCTCCCACTGCACCTCTCTGCCAGACGAACCAGAGCTGCAACACACACAGGGAATGAACACAGAGTGTATGTCGTGTGTGTGTGTGTGTGTTACTTACCCTTGTGTTTGGCTGAGAGTGTGTCTGCTGAGAGAGAGATGAGAGCAGCTTCAACTGACCTGCGACAGACAGTGCCAGTCTGTCCCCTGGGGAAGACATACACCCTTTAGTTTACAGACGCAGTGTGTGTTTGAACAGTAGTGTGTGTGTGTTTGTGTGTGTGTCCTCACCGGTCATACAGTCTGTACAGCAGTCTGCAAGTCTGTTCTGGCGCCTCTGCTGACACCTGACCAGGTACTTCCTGTGACACGCTTTGGAACATCCTGTTTATGCCCTGCATCACTTCCTGTTCACTAAGCCCCGCCCTAGGGTCCCCGGCTCCTCCCAGAGAGCGCAGGGCTGGGATGAGCTCCCGCAGTGTCACAACATGCACTGTAACACACATTCAGAGCATTACAAACATACACTGTAACAGATTACACACATCTAAAAAGCATTTAATTTAAACACACACACTCACTATGGCAGAGTTTCTGTAAGGAGCGGAGCTTCATTGCAGTGCGGTACACAGCAGGACGCACTTCATTCAACCCCTCTGAAAAGAACACACACAAAAGGAGGTTTGGAACACAGGTAACACACAGAATACTGAGGTAGAACACATAATATAGAACTAGAACACTAGAGTTAGAACATAGAGCATGGACCACAGAACTAGACATAGCTTGGGACAAGGCCATATATGTAGATATCGTAATACATGGGTAGGGCACACAATGCACAACAAGAGATAAAACAGAATAGAATAGAGTCCTTTACTGAATGTGACCCTCTGAGCTCTAACGTAGAACTTACTCACCAATGCTGTCCAGATCCATCAGGGTATCACGCTTGTACCTGAGTAAAGAGTGATAAAGGTCATTTACACACATAACATTACAAGGAGTAGGGCTTATACTGTAGTAACTTTACCTTACTTAACTTTATTGTATTTTGTAATTGGACTTACTGTATTTTGTAATTAAACGTATTGTATTTTGTAATTGAACTTACTGTATTTTGTAATTTAACTTACTTTACTTACTGTATTATAGTTACTTTAGTAGCCTAACGTTTCCCACGGCACAACAGCGCCATCTCTCTATTTTTTCCAAAATACAGATGGACACATGATTGGACAAGAAAGCTGTCAGATGGTAAGATCTGGGACCGGATTTAGATTTGTTGTTAGCCAACCGGATTAATTGATCGGAGAGAAAAGAAGGCGCGAGAGACATGTATGCAGGCGGACGTAGGAGGAATCATGAAACAAGAACAGGAATATTAGGACAGGGATACAGAAACTTTGATTTCTGAGGAGGAATGGAGGTGGAAAGAGAGGAAGAAAAGGTGGAAGAGAGGAAGAAGAGAGGAAGAAGAGGTGGAAGAGAGGAAGAAGAGAGGAAGAAGAGGTGGAAGAGAGGAAGAAGAGAGGAAGAAGAGGTGGAAGAGAGGAAGAAGAGAGGAAGAAGAGGTGGAAGAGAGGAAGAAGAGAGGAAGAAGAGGTGGAAGAGAGGAAGAAGTGAGGAAGAAGAGGTGGAAGAGAGGAAGAAGAGGTGGAAGAGAGGAAGAAGAGGTGGAAGAGAGGAAGAAGAGGAAGAAGAGGTGGAAGAGAGGAAGAAGAGGTGGAAGAGAATGAGGAAAGCAGAGGTTGCATTTGAATCTGAGGAAGGTGGCGATGCAAATGGAGATGGGGCGTGGAAGTGAGCCGTGCACCAGACCGAGTTCTGGAGGGGAAATGGAAGTGAATGTTAAGAGATAAGAGAAGTGGAAGGTGTGGTGAAGAGCTTGGAACCCGAGCTTGGCATTGTTGGACATGATAAACAAGAATCTGGTTAAATAGAAGTGACATTTTTTGGAGAAAGTGGATCCATTTGTGGTTTCAGGGTGGGTGAGAAAGCAGTTGGCTGCAGTTGAATCAGTGAAGGTAACCTGTAGTGGACTTGTGATATTTGTTTGTGTTTCTTCTGACCAGAGGGTGCAGGCGCTCCGTGTCACGTAACTTGGGTCAAGATCTGATCTTGCTTTGCTCTTAGGAACAGGGCACCATTGAAAGGAATGATTTCTGGGGTAGCGTTAAGTGTGGAGTTGGAGCAATTGAAGTTGAAGTTGAAGATTCCTGGTGTTTGTTACGCCAACCGTTTGGTGCGACACAGACCCGGTGGGGAGCTTGGTGAAACAGAGGAGTCTTTCAGTCCTTCTGAGTTTTGAGTCAGTGTCTTTAACCGACAAAGTCATGTTAGGATATATCAGTTATCTTGTTCGAGTTTTTGTGCCAAATCCATTGCGCTGTTTCAGGTGCAACGCTTATGGTCATGTCACAGCAGAGTGTAGGAGGGAGATTTGAAGATGTGGGAAGTGTGCATGAGGACAGGAAAGAGGCAGGTTGAGGTGGCCAGAGTCAGAGTAGTGCAGAATGTGTCTTATGCCGAGGTAGAGGGAGATAGGGTGAGGGATCCTGAGAGGATACCAGTGAGTAGTACATGTGTGCCAGCACAGAGGGATAGGCCAACAAGTTATTTATGTTTCAGTAAGGTTGGCTTATTAGCTTTCATAGCAATGGTTATCAACTGTACCGCAGAAATGGAACGTAAATCACAGAAAATAGATGTTGTGGTGGCAGCTGCAGAGAAGTATTTGGGTATGCGAGATTTGACTTCAGAAGATTTACAGGGTGTGTTGTGGGGTGGTGTCCCGTCCTCCCAGGCCGTAGTAATGGGTTTTTAATGAGTATAGGTGGAAGCTGCCGAGAAGTACCTGGGTGTATGAGATTTTACTGCAGAAGAGTTATAAGATGATTTGAGATTTTTATTTTTATGAAATATTGGTATATAGGTGTAGGGTTGGGTGGTGGTCTCCTATTCCCCCTCAGGAGACTGAAAAGATTCGGCATGGGTCCTCAGATCCTCAAAAAATTATACAGCTGCACCATCGAGAGCATCCTGACTTGTTGCATCACCGCCTGGTATGGCAACTGCTTGGCCTCCGACCGCAAGGCACTACAGAGGGTAGTGCGTACGGCCCAGTACATCACTGGGGCCAAGCTTCCTGCCATCCAGGACCTCTATACCAGGCGGTGTCAGAGGAAGGCCCTCAAAATTGTCAAAGACTCCAGCCACCCTAGTCATAGACTGTTCTCTCTGCTACCGCACGGCAAGCGGTACCGGAGTGCCAAGTCTAGGTCCAAAAGACTTCTCAACAGCTTCTACCCCCAAGCCATAAGACTCCTGAACAGCTAATCATGGCTACCCGGACTATTTGCACTGCCCCCCCACCCCATCCTTTTTACGCTGCTGCTACTCTGTTAATTATTTATGCATAGTCACTTTAACTCTACCCACATGTACATATTACTTCAACTACCTCAACTAGCCGGTGCCCCCGCACATTGACTCTGCACCGGTACCCCCCTGTATATATAGCCTCCCTACTGTTATTTTATTTTACTTCTGCTCTTTTTTTTCTCAACACTTTTTTTGTTGTTGTTTTATTTTTACTTTTTTTGTTAAAAATAAATGCACTGTTGGTTAAGGGCTGTAAGTAAGCATTTCACTGTAATGTAACTCTGTGTTGTTGTTTTTATCGCACTGCTTTGCTTTATCTTGGCCAGGTCGCAGTTGTAAATGAGAACTTGTTCTCAACTGGTTTACCTGGTTAAATAAAGGTGAAATAAAAATAAATAAATAAAATGTCTGCACCTGTTGTATTTGGCGCATGTGACCAATAAAATTTGATTTGATTTGATTTGATTTGATTTGATATATAGCCTCCCTACTGTTATTTTATTTTACTTCTGCTCTTTTTTTCTCAACGCTTTTTTGTTGTTGATTTATTTTACTTTTTTATTAAAAATAAATGCACTGTTGGTTAAGGGCTGTAAGTAAGCATTTCACTGTAATGTCTGCACCTGTTGTATTCGGCGCATGTGGCCAATAAAATTTGATTTGATTTGATTTGGTGGTGATTTGTTATTTTATTCTCCCCCCCCTTTTTATTTTTGTATCACAAATGTAACGTGATTGAACACACACTACCGCACAGTAGGTAGCGGCATGCACAAACAAAATGTGTGAACGCCATGATACCAAAGAAGAAGAACTGCCCACAGCCCGGGAAATTTAGAAGAAGCTAGTAAGCAGCGCGTCCCCTGAACGATAACGTAGAGATAGGTGAGAAGCCTGACCACGGAGACCGGGAAGGTGATGAAGTGTGCTTCATGAGCTGGAACCGAAAAACAACTGGCATTTGGAAAGTTTGAGGGAGAAAGTATGTTGGAACAAGTATTGTTAGCATTGTTAAGTATCTTGCTAGCTGGATCGAATTCTCCGTTAGCTAGCCAGGGAAATGTTGAGCAACATTAGCGAATTTAACTGATCAAATAATTTAGTTTATGGTGTGAAAATTAGCTGGCTAATAGTCACACAGCTAACGTTAGTAACCGGTATAGTATTAACTGGTATACGACTCCTTACCGTTCCTCAGGTTATAACGCCTTAGTTGCTTACTGGACCATGGCAATCTGTGTGAAATGTTAACTAGTTAACTAGCTAACGAAATAACTACTATCTGTGAACTAATGTTTTCCCTCTACATTATGTGGATAATTTTCAGAATGAGAGAATTAGGTGACAATGAGGCGTTGCTTGTTAAACAAGTGGATTCAGGGATCAAGTGTAGCTGGAGCTGGGCCTGGTTTAAACTGGATGCCACTATAGAGGTGAAAGGAACACCACACACTTTCCCCTTTTCTCACTTTTTCAATACAGTGGATAAAAAGGGGTATGCCAGGTATACTCTGCCCGAAAGAGATCAGTTATGCCAACAATGGGTCTCATGCTCCGCTGGCACATTGTAGAACAGATGTCCACAGGCCGAACGTGTACAATGTAATAATGTGCAGTGTAGCCCAAATATATTGCTTTTGTTGTGTTGAATTTGACAGTAACACTTGTGTGTGAGTGAGGGGGGATGATAAAATGTTTTACACAATGAACGTTATTTTTGCATGTAGTCTTGTGCACTTGATCGATGTCTACTATAGTGGCCACTATAATAGAGCAAAAATAGAATGCCTGTTTGTTTCATTCTATTTCTACTTGAAGATGTTTTTTTCCCAAGTGCAGTATTTAGATTTGTGTGGTCACAGGCGTTCTATTATAACGGCTGCCATGGCTAACTGCAATATTAGTGTATTGTTTTTTCTCAAGACTTCAGTGTCATTTGCAGTAAAGTCTAGGCAACAAATAACATTGGATTGCTTTCTTTACATTTTTTAGCTGTGAGTTAGGTTCACATTAACCACTTTTTATTTTACACACAGAGACTGATCATGTAGATCATATTCTTTGTTGTTTAATTAGTTCAAACCTGTATTTCCCCCAGCAGGGATTTTTTGCATGTTTCAGTGCAAAAAAAAAGTGTCACTTTTTTGGGCCCTTACCAGTTTGCATCCCTGATTATCATAAGGAGAGTTATACTTGGAATACGGAGGAGGAATGGAGGGAAAAAGAGAGGCAGAGGAGGTCTAAGAGAGAGAGGGAGGAATAGGGTGAGTTTGAGTCGGTTAAAAATGGCGGGAAAAGGGGAGATGGTTTGTGAAAGAAGAATGGTAGAAAGTGTAAGCAGAGTGAGTTGAAGACAGGAGGAGAAATGGAAGAGGGTGAAGTATCGGAGGTGGTAGGTGTGGTGAAGTTCTCGGAGCCCGAGGCTTGCACAGAGGGTCAGGATAAAGATGAGTCTGACAGTAGGAGTGAAGTTTTTGGAAAAAGTGGACCCTTGCCTTTTGGCTGATCCATTTGTGGTTTCAGGGTGGGTGAAAACAGAGTTGGGTGCTGTGGAATCGGTGAGGATAACCAGAAGTGGTCTTGTGATAATTGTTTGTGTTTCTGCTGGTCAGAGGGAGCAGGTGCTCCATGTTAAACGAATGGGGGCAAGAGATGTGAATTGTTTTGCTCTCAAGAAAAGGGCCCCATTGAAAGGAGTGATTACTGGGGTAGCGGTAAATGTGAAAGCTGACTAACTGAAGGGAAAGATTCCCGGTGTTTGTGATGCTCGTCGTTTGGTGCGATGCAGACATGGTGGCGTGAGTGGAGAAACAGAAGAGTCATTGTCTGTCCTTTTGAGTTTTGAAGTTGAGTCTTTGCCCGACAAAGTGATGTTAGGACATATACAGTGGGGAAAAAAAGTATTTAGTCAGCCACCAATTGTGCAAGTTCTCCCACTTAAAAAGATGAGAGAGGCCTGTAATTTTCATCATAGGTACACGTCAACTATGACAGACAAAATGAGAAAAAAAAATCCTGAAAATCACATTGTAGGATTTTTTATGAATTTATTTGCAAATTATGGTGGAAAATAAGTATTTGGTCAATAACAAAAGTTTCTCAATACTTTGTTATATACCCTTTGTTGGCAATGACACAGGTCAAACGTTTTCTGTAAGTCTTCACAAGGTTTTCACACACAGTTGCTGGTATTTTGGCCCATTCCTCCATGCAGATCTCCTCTAGAGCAGTGATGTTTTGGGGCTGTCGCTGGGCAACACGGACTTTCAACACCCTCCAAAGATTTTCTATGGGGTTGAGATCTGGAGACTGGCTAGGCCACTCCAGGACCTTGAAATGCTTCTTACGAAGCCACTCCTTCGTTGCCCGGGCAGTGTGTTTGGGATCATTGTCATGCTGAAAGACCCAGCCACGTTTCATCTTCAATGCCCTTGCTGATGGAAGGAGGTTTTCACTCAAAATCTCACGATACATGGCCCCATTCATTCTTTCCTTTACACGGATCAGTCGTCCTGGTCCCTTTGCAGAAAAACAGCCCCAAAGCATGATGTTTCCACCCCCATGCTTCACAGTAGGTATGGTGTTCTTTGGATGCAACTCAGCATTCTTTGTCCTCCAAACACGACGAGTTGAGTTTTTACCAAAAAGTTCTATTTTGGTTTCATCTGACCATATGACATTTTCCCAATCCTCTTCTGGATCATCCAAATGCACTCTAGCAAACTTCAGACGGGCCTGGACATGTACTGGCTTAAGCAGGGGCACACTGCAGGATTTGAGTCCCTGGCGGCGTAGTGTGTTACTGATGGTAGGCTTTGTTACTTTGGTCCCAGCTCTCTGCAGGTCATTCACTACGTCCCCCCGTGTGGTTCTGGGATTTTTGCTCACCGTTCTTGTGATCATTTTGACCCCACGGGGTAAGATCTTGCGTGGAGCCCAAGATCGAGGGAGATTATCAGTGGTCTTGTATGTCTTCCATTTCCTAATAATTGCTCCCACAGTTGATTTCTTCAAACCAAGCTGCTTACCTATTGCAGATTCAGTCTTCCCAGCCTGGTGCAGGTCTACAATTTTGTTTCTGGTGTCCTTTGACAGCTCTTTGGTCAAATCAAATCAAAATCAAATCAAATCAAATTTTATTGGTCACATGCGCCGAATACAACAGGTGCAGACATTACAGTGAAATGCTTACTTACAGCCCTTAACCAACAGTGCATTTATTTTAAACAAAAAAGTAAGAATAAAACAACAACAAAAAAAGTGTTGAGAAAAAAAGAGCAGAAGTAAAATAAAGTGACAGTAGGGAGGCTATATATACAGTAAAATAAAGTGACAGTAGGGAGGCTATATATACAGGGGGGTACCGTTGCAGAGTCAATGTGCGGGGGCACCGGCTAGTTGAGGTAGTTGAGGTAATATGTACATGTGGGTAGAGTTAAAGTGACTATGCATAAATACTTACTTAACAGAGTAGCAGCAGCGTAAAAAGGATGGGGTGGGGGGGCAGTGCAAATAGTCCGGGTAGCCATGATTAGCTGTTCAGGAGTCTTATGGCTTGGGGGTAGAAGCTGTTGAGAAGTCTTTTGGACCTAGACTTGGCACTCCGGTACCGCTTGCCGTGCGGTAGCAGAGAGAACAGTCTATGACTAGGGTGGCTGGAGTCTTGGCCATAGTGGAGTTTGGAGTGTGACTGTTTGAGGTTGTGGACAGGTGTCTTTTATACTGATAACAAGTTCAAACAGGTGCCATTAATACAGGTAACAAGTGGAGGACAGAGGAGCCTCTTAAAGAAGAAGTTACAGGTCTGTGAGAGCCAGAAATCTTGCTTGTTTGTAGGTGACCAAATACTTATTTTCCACCATAATTTGCAAATAAATTCATAAAAAATCCTACAATGTGATTTTCAGGATTTTTTTTTCTCAATTTGTCTGTCATAGTTGACGTGTACCTATGATGAAAATTACAGGCCTCTCTCATCTTTTTAAGTGGGAGAACTTGCACAATTGGTGGCTGACTAAATACTTTTTTTCCCCACTGTAAGTTATCCTGTACGAGCTTTTGTGCCAAATACATTACGTTGTTACAGGTGTCAAGCTTATTATTTTGTAAGTTTTGTGAGTGTAGCGTTAGATGGTGGCGTATTAGTATTTTTGTTTTTAAAAAATCTTACTTTTATTTTTTCTTATTATTATTTTTAAAGCAAAGTATAAGGGAGTTATACTCCAGTCTAGTAGGTGGCGGTAATGCAACATTTATTGGATGCCAACCGCCGTTAAACCTCATCGAAGAAGAAAAGTAACCTTCTTTTTCTCTGTTCAGTGAGAGCGCAGGAAAAAGCAGAAGACTAGAAGCGGTAAATAACTATTTCCTTACGGTTAAACCTTAACTCCTACCCAAACATGAACCATAATAACCCGTACCTAACCCTACTTTAACCATTTTAAATTTCAACATAAATGGGGGTAGGAAGGTCCGAAGATCCCGGATTGCACGGACAATTTCCTTAGCGTTACCTATCAGGATTTTTAGCTACCTACGTGTTAGATGTTGTGAAAATGTTTGGTATTAAAATATTGGGTAGATGGTGCTTAATAATGCTTTAGAAATATGACTCCTGCTCCGGGTAAAATGGTTAAAGTGTCTCTGCTGCAAGATGAACCATTTTAGCGCCTCCTCTCATGCGCCGTTCCAGGTCATATATTTTGCAGTTGTGCTGCGCAGCACAGTACAGCACAGGGCACAATTCGTTTTTCAGGCAAACGGGCAACCCGCTACCTCAGCTACAAAGTTGAGGAATGGGGCCGGAAGAATATTCTGTAGCTAAAACTCTTAAATTCATATATGTAGTTATGGATAGTTATGACATCAATTTTATAGTTAGTTGACATCAATATGATAGTTTGAAATATGACATCAATATGATCGTTTGAAATATGACATCAATATGATAGTTATATGACATCCATATAATAGTTTGAAACATTTTGAAGCTATACATTGTTTACAAACATTTAAGCAAAACCATCTTATAGTTTGGGTTCAAAGTCACATGACTAATAATAGACAAAATATCATGACTTACTTTGTTGAATAAAACCTTACAAAACGTTGGAACGAACCCGACGTTATCAGCTTGTTAAAGAGGCCGTCCTTCTGCGTCTTTTGTGTGGGTGAATACTCTGACTTTGCTCTCACACACGGTCTGTCTGTTGTGGCTCAAATAACCGTGCGTTAATTATAGATTAGGGAAGGCGTGTACACGACTACTTCACCTACCTTTGTTAATGACAACGCCTTGTATGTCAAGGTGGCTTTCCAGTGAACAATATTACTTTTTACCTTTGATACCCTCGTTAAAGAGATCCATTTTAATCATAGCAATATCATGTAGGCTAATATCTTTTTTTATTTTTTTTTATATACTTTGTTTATTGAATTTTCAGTACCAGCATTTAGTAAATAATTGCACTTGAAAGTTATTTGGTATGAATATGGAACAACAATTTGAAGACAACGATACAGCAAAACATAGAGAGACAGACATGAAAGAAAAAATAGACATTAAATACATAAATAAGATAAAACACAAAAAAAAAAAAAAAAAAAAAGGAAAAATATCTGTTTTGATCCAGTTGTTATAGGTCAGCTAGCACAGTTATTACCGTCCTTAACATCCGAGATGTCGTATATGCACATACCAGGCTTCTTACATCACCAATATATAAATATATATCACTCTGGAACTGCAGGGAAATGTATTCTTTTAACATAAGAAAAGAAGGGAGCCCACTTTGCATAGAATTTGTCTACAGACCCATTGAGTGTCTGTTTTATTTTCTCCAACTTTATGCAATTCAAAATAGATTTAATCCAAAGAGCATGAGAAGGGGCTGCAGAGGATTTCCATCTAAGTAAAATTAATCGTCTCGCTAACAACGTGACAAAGGCAATTACATCCTTATTCATTTTGGTCAATTGTATTGTGGGTAAGGAAACTCCAAATAATGCAATGAGAGGGTCTGGCTCGATCTGTGTGCCGCTTAATTCTGAGAGTGTGTTAAAGATGTCTTTCCAGAAACCAACAAGAGATGGGCAGCACCAAAACATGTGCACATGATTAGCAGGGGACTGGTTACATCGAACACAATTAGGGTTCACATCCTTGTAAATTTTTGATAGTCTTGCTTTGGTCCAGTGGGCCCTATGAATGAGTTTGCATTGGATGAGGCCGTGTCGAGCGCAAATAGAAGAGCTATGTACCCTTTTGAGTGCCCCTTCCCATAGTTCATCAGATATTTCCTCACCCAGTTCCTCCTCCCAAGAGGATTTGATATTGTTTAATGAGATGGCTTGTAGTGAGCAAATTTGACTATAGATTATTGACAATGTGCCTTTCTGATTAGGAAGTGGGGTGAGAAATGTGTCGAACTGTGTTCCACCAGAAAGGTTGGGGAATCCTGGATCTATGCTGCGGACATAACTCCGGACTTGTAAGAACCTAAAAAAATGATGTCTGGGGAGACCAAATTTAGCTGATAATTGTTGAAACGTACTAAATGTATTGTTAGTATACAGATCTCTGAATCTTTTAATACCGAGATTAGACCATGTTGAGAAAGCACCATCAATCATAGATGGGGGAAAAGCTGGGTTTGAGGCTACCGGAGCCAAGGAAGAGGTTGTTTGAAACCCAAAGTGGCGCCTAAATTGATTCCAGATCTTCAATGTTGTTTTGACACATATATTATTGGTGAAGGAGGAGTAAGGGCCTGTAATAGAGGAGTGAGCGAGGGAAGACAATGATGCCGGTGTAGACGAGGCAGCCTCCATCTCCAGCCAAGTTGGGGGTGGGAATATCACTCTGCTCTGCAACCAGTACTGAATGATCCTAAGGTTAGCGGCCCAATAATAGGATCTGAAATCTGGTAGAGCTAGACCGCCGTCTGGTTTGGGCCTCTGCAAGAGCTGTTTTCGCATCCTAGGAGGCTTTTTGTCCCATATAAAGGGTAGAATTAGGCCGTCGATCTTTTTGAAAAATGTATTGGGTAGAAATATTGGAAGGCACTGATAGAGGTATAAGAATTTAGGGAGAGTATTCATTTTAATAGAGTTAATTCTAGCAACTAAGGAGAGGTGTAGCAAAGACCACCGTTCCAAATCGTCCTTAGTACGGGTTAAGAGAGGAGCAAAGTTGGCTTGAAAAAGGTTTTCAAACCTAATTGTGACATGTACCCCGAGATAAATAAAACTACTGTGAGCTATTTTAAATGGCAAGTTATGTAAAGGGGATTTTTTTGCAGCCATGTTAAGTGGCATCAATTCACTTTTACTGAGATTTAGTTTATACCCTGATAAGTGACCGAAGGATGCGAAAGTGGCAAGGGCAGCAGGGACAGAGACAGAAAGATTGGATGTGTATATTAATAAATCGTCTGCATATAAAGACAGTTTGTGTTCGTGCCCGTATCTGACTATGCCTTTGATGAGGGGGTTGGAGCGAAGTGCTATTGCAAGTGGCTCTATGGCGAGGGCAAATAGTAAGGGACTTAAAGGGCAACCCTGACGTGTCGATCTTTGCAAAGGGAAGCGATCTGATTGAGTGTTATTAGTCCTGACAGAGGCTTGGGGGGATGAGTACAGAAGTTTTATCCAGGTCATGAATTTGGAGCCAAAGCCAAATATATTTAGAGTGTAAAAAAGGTATTTCCATTCCACCCGATCAAACGCTTTCTCCGCGTCCAGGGATATAATGGCTTCAGAGGTATTGTCGACAGAAGGATTGTATATAATATTAAATAATCTTCGGAGATTGAAGAATGAGTGTCTATTTTTTATAAATCCTGTTTGATCCGGAGAGATAATTGATGGGAGGACTGTTTCTAGCCGCGTTGCCAGAATTTTGGCTAGAATTTTATAGTCCACATTTAGCAGGCTAATTGGGCGGTATGATGCACAGTCAAGAGGGTCTTTGTTTTTTTTAAGAATAACACAAATGGTTGCTTGAGTGAGAGTATGTGGGAGAGCACCATTTACAAATGCATCATTGTACATTTCAATTAGAATAGGGGCTATTTTGGTGATAAACTTTTTATAAAACTCTGTCGGGTAGCCATCAGGCCCTGGGCTTCTCCCAGATTGAAGGGATTTGACAGCGTTAGACAGTTCTTCAACAGTGATCGGCTGCTCTAATTTTTTAACCAAATCCCGGCCGACCGAAGGCACAGAAAGTGAGTGGAAGAAATCATCCAATTCCAGTGTATCCGCTTTACTTTCAGAGGTATATAGAGACTGGTAAAATCTCTTGAACTCCTCATTGATCCCCCCAGGATCTAATGATATCCCAGATGATGTACGGATTTTTGTAATCTGAGATGATGATGATAGTTGACGTAACTTGTGAGCTAATAATTTACTGGCTTTATCTCCTTGTTCATAGTAAGTGCTCCTAGACTTGACAAGCATTTCAGTAACCTGGTCTGTTAATAGTGTGTCAAATTCTGCTTGCAGAGTTAAACGTTCCTTATAAATATCCGGGGATGGTGAAACGGCATAAATGTCATCTAATTGGGCAATACAGCGTGTTAACATAGATAACCTATTCCTTTTCAATTTGTTCTCATGTGCGGTGTAGGAGATAATTTCACCTCTGATATAAGCTTTCAAAGTTTCCCAGAGAGTAGACGCAGAGATGTTTGGGGTTCTATTTGTAATCATGAAAAAGTCGATTTGACTCAAAACAAAATTGACAAAGTGTTCATTACTGAGCAGTTGAGTTTTTAGTCGCCAAGGCGGTCGCTGATTGTCAAGATTTTGAAAAGCTACTTCCATAGTAACAGGGGCGTGGTCAGATACAACAATTGGGTTATATGAACATGAAGATATGGAGTGGAGGAGCCGGTCATCAACAAGGAAGTAGTCTATGCGCGTAAAAGTGTGGTGAACCGATGAGAAAAAAGAGTATGCTTTCCCAGCTGGATTAACCATTCTCCAAGGATCTGAGACTGCGAATTCAGACATAAAGGTTCGAACAACTCTGGCTGAGGTTGATAAGGTGGTAGGTTTAGTGGAGGATCGATCCAATTGTGGGTCTAACCAACAGTTAAAGTCACCTCCTAAAATCAACATATGGGTGGACATATCTGGGAGTGTAGAGAAAACCGATTTGAAAAAATCACCATTGTCCCAATTAGGAGCATAGATATTAACAAGAATAACCTTTGTATTGAGCAGCCTACCACTGACAATTATATATCTACCATGGGGATCTGCGATCACCTTAGAACATGTAAAAGGTACCGATCTGTGAAGTAAAATAGCCACCCCTCGCCTTACTCTGAAATGAGGAATGGAACACCTGACCCACCCATCTGCACCTAAGACTTGAGTGTTGTGATACCTTCAGATGAGTTTCTTGGAGAAAGATGATGTGAGCTTTCAAATGATGAAGATGGTGTAGCACCTTACTACGTTTAACTGGGTTATTTATGCCCCTGCAGTTCCAAGTAAGAAAATTAAAGCCATTCCCTCCAGCAGTATGGGCTACACTAGGCTGAGTCATATCTTAAGAGAAAGAGAGGATGTGTAAAGGACAAGGTACAATGTAAACTGAAGATCTTAGTTGAACCTAAAAGCGCAAATGTAAAAAACAAAAACAAGCGAAGAGGCACAAAAAACATATACAAACTATATACAAATAGAGAGTGAACAAACCCTTCCCTCACACCCGCCCTTGCCGAAGCATCTCCCCAAATGAGATGCAAGCAAAACCCTAAATACAAAGAAAGTTTAGAGCTAAGCATGATAACTCTTACTCTGTGCTACCTAAGATTAGTGACCATTTAACTAGAGTAAGCCAAACATGGATAGAATGGTCCCCAACAGAGTCTAAGGAAAACTATCCTCGATTCAGAGAGGTTTAACCTCGACGCAGATGGTAAATGATCAAACTGAAACAGCCATGCAGACCCCCAGATATTGGCATTAGAGGTGGCAAACCTGGGCATGCGGTACAACAGCCGCTTTCACGTTCTTGTTGATGAAATCTGCCGCTATAGCCGGGTCCTCGAATCTGTGCATGGAGCCGTCCGGTAAAGTCAGTCTCAAAACCGCAGGGTAGATGAGGCCGAACTTCACGCCCGGGCAGGCGTGTAGTTGGCGTTTCACAGCTCCAAAGCTAGCCCGCCTCTTAGCCACAGCTGTTGTGTAGTCCGCAAATATCGAGACTCTTTTACCCTTATGTAGAAGAGGGGATGCTTCTCCCGATCTTCTCAGTATGTCGTTGCGGACGTGAAAGAAATGCACCCTGATGACAAATGGTCGTGGGGGTTCTCCATCCCTGGGTCGGCTACGCAGAGTGCGGTGAGCCCGGTCTAGCAATGGCTTCTCCTCTAGCCCGAGCAGCTCCTGAAGTAGCTGGGCCATGTACTCCGTGGGCCTTGGGCCCTCCACTCCCTCCGGTATTCCCAGTAGACGAATGTTGTTCCTCCGCATTCTACTTTCCATATCTTCGCATCTATTATCGAGGAATGCCACCCTAGTTGTCAATGAGCCGACGTTAGCCTCTAGCTCGCTAATGCGAGTGCTGTGGTCTGTAGCACCTCGCTCCAAATCCGATAAAGTCACCCCATGTGCGTCGAGCTTATTCTGTATACTCTCGATAGATTTTTTAAGCTCGTCTTTGATCGTTGATATCTCTGACCTGAGATTGGTAGAGAGACAGTCAATTTTTCCGAAAATGTCGGTTTTGAGGGTGCCTATCACGGATTGCAGCATCTCCACAGTCAGTGTTTCCGTGGGGCCGGCATTGGCAGCGTTCGGTGGCGGGGGTGAGTCGGGAGAAGTTGCAGGCTTGTTGCGGCCTGCTCTTGCAGACTCTGTTTTTGGCCGGGTTGATGTCATTACGAATTTAAATTTATTAAACTTGAACTGAGTTGTTTATGGGTCTCTTCAGACGCCTGGGCAAACAGAAATGTATGCTATTTTGCAAAGTTAAATATATAAATTTGGTCACTAACTCAGGAGCGATAGGGAGACGCGTGCTACATCCTTGGCTTCCAACAGCGCCCCCCGTAGGCTAATATCTTAGCTATAACCCAGCAGTAGTGTGCTAACCCTGCATCCTAGTCTTTTGCCTGATACCACTCTTAAACTCAGCTGTCACTCACTGTATGTTTTGACTCCACACAGTAATTCACCTGTTGTTCCATCTCCTTCTCCAGGTGCTAGTTTTATGTCACCTGACCACCTGGCCAGCACCCATAGATCCTCCCATGACAACAAGCCATACCACTCAGGCTAATAGGAAGTAGATTCCGGCAGCCAACGAAGCAGGGGTGTGTTCAGTTCCTTCAACGTTTTACTAAGTTGCCTGAACGACACGTTTCTCCCAAACCGTTCTTTTGAGGTATCTTTGCTCCTGTTTGGTGGGTGTGGCAGAGTGTTTGCCCGACCGTTCAGAACAGCACCGTTTCCGTTCAATCAAAAGTTGCATGCCGTTGTGTCCTGCTGAACACAGCCCTAACTTGAGTCACCAGGAGGAAACCAACTTAGGCCAAGAACAGCCAACCACCCCAGGGAAGAATGGCGAAGGAGTTTCTGCTGGAGAATAAGCCGCTCCTAACAGAGATTCTGTCAGCGGAACCCGACAATATTCTCCAGTATGCCCATTCGAAGAAAGTTGTGACGCAGCGTGAATACAACAGCCTCTCCCACCTGCAATCCAGTCATTCTCAAGAGTTTACAGTCATCAAGCTACTGGACATGCTGATAAATAGAGGGGAGGAGTACTGCTATGGTTTTGTGGCCCTCCTGCATAATCCAGAGATCACCGAAAACTTCCCCAGACTCAGAGAGCTGGACTGTGCCACCCTCAAAGACCCTAGTGCCCCTAACCCAGCCCCACCAAGCACCAGAGCAGGTACAGCCCTGCCCATCTAATCTAGTCTAGAATGTTGTTGACTGTTGTGGAGCTTATTGTGTCAACATGGCGCCTATTACAATTCCAAATCTCAAACTGAGTATGCCTGACTCTGAATATCTAGGCTATGCATGTCTACTGCCTAGATGTATTTCTTCTTTAAGATCCTGCATTTTGTCCGTCCAACAGGCTCCAAAGTGGGGAATCTTCAGGCAACAAGTGAGGCCTGCGGTTACATCCACAATGTTTCAGCGGTGAAGAGAGGGAAGAAGACAGGATATTTCAATGCAGTTTTACAGCAAGAAGACGAGAGCAGGAATATTATAGTTTTTCAGCAGCAGCTGCGAGACCGCTTTGCCACAGCAGAGAGTCGCAGGTAAGTTGGGTATGAAGTGTTCTGCAAAGGCTTCGAGTGCTATGTGATTTAGAATATCTGTTATTCAAATGTAATAATGCACGCTTTTGTAGAACTCCAGTGAAGTTGGCGAAAGTGGGGCTCCGGCCATCCATAAGCGGAAACAACAAGATGGAGATCATGTTTACACACACATCCACATTTTCCATCCTCGAAGATTTACCCTTCAAATTCAACAGCGACCTTGATGGGAGGGTCAAGGATGTGGCCCTGGCTGACCTTCAAGAAAACATAGAAAATGCTGTAAAACAGAAGGTAGTTATAATAATAATAATAATTCACTAGCAATGAAGTACTATGTCTGAACTCTAACCTTGTCTAGTTCAGTGCCCTGTAATGTATTTCTCCTTTTGGTGAGTGTTTTTCTTGCTTTGTAGGTGAACGTTACAGTGGAGGTGATTCAGAAGCTGAAAGAGTGCCATCGCAAAACAAGAGCCAACAAAAGCATGCCCATGGTGGAATACCTAGTCGGCGATATTATAGCTGATTCGACTACACTCACAAACCTGACCGTGTGGGGTCGTAAAAACACGGTTGAAGAGGGGAAATGGTACCGGGTCACCAATGTTTCTGTTGCTCAGTATGGGGGCAAAACCGTGCTGAACACAACACCAGAATCTACTCTGATCAACGTGGCCAGTGGTAGGAAATGCGATGTGCCACACAACATGGTACAGCCTGAGAAGTTTGAGGGGAAAATAATTGGACACTGGTTGTCCCAAGAGTACACTTGCCCACAAGCGCACCCACTGGAGAGGGTGGACACCACTGAAAAGATGGTGACTTGTAAGAATTGCCCTATGACGTACATACTATCCATGGTGGGAAGGATAACTAGAGGGAAGCTCTCCTTACAATCTGATGATCTGGTCCGAGAGTTCAGTGTAGAGGACAGTGTCATCAGAAATGTTCTGCGAGGAGGGTGGGAGGGGAGAGAGTCTGTGAAGGACATTGAGGACGCGCTGGTCGAACTGCCACCAGTGACAATCACTGCTCTCAATGGTCATGTGTTAACCATTACAAGTCAGGATGTCACCACACAGGACGAGAAGAGGAATATTACAGTGCAACAGCGCGTTTAGTCTGGACTGATGGTTCCTTTAGTCATTTTTTATATCGCCTGGGTGCATCACTGCTTCAATATGTCTTAAATGGAAATCGGCAAGCTGAAAATGTAAAAAGGTTTTTACAAAAAAAACAAGAAACTTTTAAAACGTTTGTTCTTTTTATTACGGGTCGGTATGTCTGTGGTACTTTTATATGTCCAGGTAAAAGCTCATTTTGTATTTCAACACTTTTTGACATTTATTTAAAACAAGCTCTGTTTAGTGAATAAAATGGATGGAACAACTGTTCCAAAATATGTTCTAAAATCCAGCTCTTACTCCTTTTCTCCCTGGTGTGGAGCATTGATCAGTCCCCCTGTCATCATCAGGCCTGTGGCCTGCTGGCTGTCTCCTGTGACTGGTCTGGGCCGGGGCACCCTGGGTCTCAGCTTCCACTGGGGCCTGGCTCTCCACAGGGAGATGACAGCTCTGGGCTGAGCAGCAGCAGCAGTCATGTCCCTGTCTGACCTGTTTACACCCACAAACAGACTGCTGGGCCCTTCCCGTCCCTCCATAGACCTCACCCAGCCTGTTAGTTGAGGTAGCAGTGTTTTGGGCCAACCTCTTGGTCGAGGAGCGTCCCAACCTCACTCTAGACACGTCTGTCCTTAGATGCTCGGAGGAAAGGCTCTTCTTAAGAATTACTGATTTGACAGGAGTTCTATCCTTCTCTGTCCCGCTTTTTCCACCCTCCATGCTCTCAATGTTCACTGTATTGATGCGTAGACCTTGTAAGCCGATGACCGTAGTATCCTGAGGTAGAGGCACCAGGGCACCGGCTGAGCCCTCGGAGATAACCATACTTATGGAGGGAACCACCCTGCCTGCCCTATCCAGCAGAGCTACTCCTGGGACGAACAGCTCCAGTCTGTGCTGCTCTGTGAGCTTGGGATGGTCAGGGGAGGAGGCCGGCTTGGGTGTACACTTCCCCCCACCACTGCTCCATGTTAGGGGGTTGTAGATGACGTATCCATCCAGGGGACAGGAGTTGGACCTCCGAAGCAATGGGTCGACACAGTCTGTGTGGAACTGTAGTAGGGGACAAAGATACAGTTGAAGTCGGAAGTTTACTATGGGGGATTTATTATTCTCCTAATTGATGGGATGACTAACTTAGAAAGAATGCATTCTAGACTGGGCTGATGTAGGTTGTGTCACCTGGCAAGCTGTGATTGATGTGAAGAGCTGTTTTAGGGGGTAAAATGAGATAAGGATTTGTGTCTCCAAATACTAGACTATACTGGTTCTTTGTGATCTGTGAACCTTCCTTGGACGTAGGAATGGTGTCTAGGGGAGCTGGCTCTTCTCACTATGACAGGTTGTTATGATAAACGTATGCCTGGAAACAGGGATGCGCTAAGAGGCGGGGAACAGCCAGTGCGCCAACGGATTGGCTGAGTAAGTCTAAACCACGCTCAAGTCTCTACTCTGATTGGCCAGCAGAGAGGTGGGAACTCTCTCTCTGTCAGAGTTTTTGAAGAACAATCTGAAACAATGGATTAGTTCTCTGTCTGCCCTGCGAGGTTTTTCAGTGAGCCCGTATACAAACCAACATACTTATCATACATACATTTTGCATATAATAAATTTAGCTTGGATTGAAGATCTCTTGATTCTTATTTCAATACCAGATTTGAATTACGCAATTTCTAACAATTGGTGACCTCCGACGTGATCTGGTAGCAGAACTTCGCTGGAATTCATCCAGCCTATTGGACAATCGCTGTCTTCGAACCGTGTGTTTCACAAAGTGCCCGGGCTTCTAAAAAGGTAAGCAAACACCTATTGTAATATAACTAAAGTTTTGCACATTGGCTTTATCCAAATTAATTTTGTGAAGCACCTGTTTGATGTAAGTGAACTCTATTACTCTATAAATAACGATTATAGATTACTAATTCGATTTGATAAAATACCATGCAAATGTTTGATAATTGTGATGGTTAAAACCCATGGGAGGTGCGAGCTATGGTTAGACAACCATAGGAGGTACCTTTAAAAAACGGTGCGAGCTATGGATAGAAAATCCATAGGAGGTACCTTTAAAAAATGGTGCGAGCTATGGTTAGAAATCCATAGGAGGTACTTTAAATTAGAGTGTTACTGTATGCATGAGGGTGTGAATGATAATGTACCTTGATGAAAAACCAATTAGGGATAAAAAAAAAAAAACAACGTATGTGAACTATTCAAACTGTATAATTTGGGGATAACTGTTGGGTTTGTGGTTGCTTAAACCATATAACCCGTTAAAAACAATTGGGAACATAAAGCTAAAGTGATGAATTGTGTGACTGAACTGAAACGTTTGAGCTGATATGATTGAAATTTGATGTTTGATGTTTGACATAGCATAATACTGGTTTTAGGTGCTTGGTTTAGGCTATTTGGTTTATCATTTGATTTAACGTTTGATGTTTGACCCTGCAAAATACTGGTTAAACAATTAGACTGAAATAATTCGGTTTATCGTTGAAATATAAACATGCACCAACTTTAACTAATTAGGTGGGAATCATTTGATTTAAATAAATAGATTAAAGTACTCTGAATAATGGCAGAATATTGGAAACGCGCTAAAACGAGAAACAGCTCCTCACAAAGCCTGTTCCCCCTGGACAAGGAATAGGTAGAGTTGCGAGGGGAGGGGCTGGAGACAGCGAAAGTGTGGCTTTTGGAGCCATGATAGACTGGGAGTTGGCTGGGAACACCACGGGGTGATTATTTGAGAGGTGCATGTGGGTTTCTGACGAGAGATGTTCTAAACTTGCTCACCCGAACGTAGACGTACGTCATGGGTGAGAAAGTAGAGAATATTTACATTTGCATTTTTGGTAATTTGGCAGACGCTCTTGTCCAGAGCGACTTGCAGGAGCGATTGGGGTTGAGTGCCTTGCTCGAGGGCACATCGGCAGATTTTTCGCCTGGTCGGCTCGGGGATTGGAACCGGCGACCTCTCGGTTGTTGGAGCGGCGCTATTGGTCACTAAGCTGCCTGCCGCCCCATATGAGTTTAAGGTTGTGGCGTTGTTGGATCATGTGATGGTGGAATAAACTGACCATAAGTAATGTTGTTTTAGACGTAATGTATAATATAGTACAAAGCAAATAGAGGGTTAAATTGAACTAATTATCATGGTAGAGCTAACGTAGTACAGTGAGGGAACTTCATTTTGTGTCAGAGGGTAAGCATATCAAGGCATGGAGTAACAATCTGCATTTATGAGTGTAAATTCCACTGCTGATGTGTTGATTGAATGGGTACGATGGAGTATTTGGTTTGGTAATGTTGAATGGACTATTTGTAGCGTGTTTTGGGGTTAAATAGAAAGACTCACTTATTCAATAGGGAATGGGTGGAGAGAGAGAGAGAGAGAGTTTTTACGTGTATTAAAAGTTGCATAAGATAGCTTTAGTAGTATTCTAGATAGGACTATGAAAATATGTTACAAGTACGAATGACATTATTTCCTAAGAAGGAAGATTGTAGGGAAGTTTCCCGCGCCTCCCCCATAATGTAGGAAGGAGCAGGAGAGGGGGAGGAGATGTAAGAGACATAGTTCAGATGGTAGGAATGTCATTAAGTGTATGCTGATCAACGATAGCAAGTATTTGTTTTATTAATTAGGGCCTAATCAGAGAGAACGGTTAAAGAAATTGAATAGCGAACTGAAATGGGTTAGCGGGAAAATACAAAATTGTTGGTACATTCTAGAACGATAATTTATTTTGGTTACGGGGATGCAAGTATGCATTGGCTGTTGTGCTGGGGAAATAGCGCCAGCCTGTGGTGGGTTCTGGATTGGTGAAACAGGGGAGACAGATTTTCCTAGGGGGTTGAACAAATACTTGATAATGGATCATTTGAGATGAGATCACATGTAGCAGAGATAGGGTAATCAATTAAATAATCATTGTATACTCGAGGAATTTTGAGTGGTTTAATGGATTAGTTATGAGGAATTAGATTGATACAAACAATTATTGATGGGTTAAGACTGGGGATATCTGTATCATGTTTTGTGTGTACTACCATTTTTAGATTATAACCAGGAGAAAGAGATTAGCTCATCTCAGTTAGGCAATATTTAGGTCATAAAAGTGAGCTATCAAATTAAGTGAGGCCTGGCTATTTGTGGTTGTTGTTTTTCAAATTGGGTTAAAATGGGTTCACAGAGCCAGAGGCTGTACAGAGAAAGGTGGAGCCCCCATGTTGCCCTAGTGAAAGAACATTCAGAGGAATGGTTATCACTAGGTAAATGGATAAAACAGGGGGAAAACATTACTGACTGGCAGAATACACCAAATGGGGATCAGTATGGCCACTCCACTGGGAGATATAGAAGAAAGTTAAATTGGAGAGCAAAAACCCTGCCCGGGGTCCACTTGGAGATAAGTTTTAACGGATGACAGGAAGAGATTTTCTTAACTCAGGAACAGGAGGCTGAGTTAGCAGCAATTCCGTTCAAATTATGGTCACAAGGACCAGCCGATGTAGGACTAATTAAGGGGGTAGCTCCAGTACAAGTGATTCCTCGATCCGATAATAGACCATACCATGTCGATCCGATAATAGACCATACCATGTGGTCCTCTGTAGCTCAGCTGGTAGAGCACGGCGCTTGTAACGCCAGGGTAGTGGGTTCGATCCCCGGGACCACCCATACACAAAAAATGTATGCACACATGACTGTAAGTCGCTTTGGATAAAAGCGTCTGCTAAATGGCATATTATTATTATTATTATTATAAAAGCAATACCCTATGAAACCAGATGCAATAAAGGGATTAGCTGAGCAGACAGCGGCAACTAGCTTAATAACATGTCAGAATAGAATAGCTTTAGATATGCTTTTGGCTGAGCGGGGCGGAGTTTGTGTTCTGTTTGGATATATGTGCTGTATTTTCATCCTCAAACAACATAGCACCGGACGGGTCCGTGACAAAAGAGCTTCAGGGGAGTAACTATGCTGACGAACGAATTGGCTGAGAACTCTGGTATTGATAGCTCCATAAACGGTTGGTTTGATAACATATTTGGTAAATGGAAAACTATTGTTGTAACTATTCTGGGTGAAGTTATAGCTTCTATGGGTATACTTGTTCTTTGTGGATGTTGTCTTATTTCCTGTGTCTGAGGTTTGGTGAGAAAGGAGATGGGGAAGGTGGTTTCCCAACAGATGGTGAGATACGGCCCAATCCTGGACTCCGACCTAAGGAATTAAGGATATGACCTACCAGGCTTGGTGGAGTGACACTAGAGGGTGTCTAAAGGGGGCCAAAATTTACTTCTCTATTTTGTGTTTTATGTTTTAATAATCTTATGTTTTGTGTTCTATTAATCCTGTGTTTTATGGTTTGAAGTTCCTTGGTGACTGGGAACAATTTGCAAGTTGGGTGTAGATGGACTGAGGGTTTTAATTTTTTAGTATCATTATGGCCTATTAATAAAAGTGTGATTATTTTTGTTTGTATTGTATTATAATGAATGACACCCTGTGTTTTCTTATTTTGAATCACACCCAGTGGGTGTGAAAAGGGGGATTATGGGGGATTTATTATTCTCCTAATTGATGGGATGACTAACTTAGAAAGAATGCATTCTAGACTGGGCTGATGTAGGTTGTGTCACCTGGCAAGCTGTGATTGATGTGAAGAGCTGTTTTAGGGGGTAAAATGAGATAAGGATTTGTGTCTCCAAATACTAGACTATACTGGTTCTTTGTGATCTGTGAACCTTCCTTGGACGTAGGAATGGTGTCTAGGGGAGCTGGCTCTTCTCACTATGACAGGTTGTTATGATAAACGTATGCCTGGAAACAGGGATGCGCTAAGAGGCGGGGAACAGCCAGTGCGCCAACGGATTGGCTGAGTAAGTCTAAACCACGCTCAAGTCTCTACTCTGATTGGTCAGCAGAGAGGTGGGAACTCTCTCTCTGTCAGAGTATTTGAAGAACAATCTGAAACAATGGATTAGTTCTCTGTCTGCCCTGCGAGGTTTTTCAGTGAGCCCGTATACGAACCAACATACTTATCATACATACATTTTGCATATAATAAATTTAGCTTGGATTGAAGATATCTTGATTCTTATTTCAATACCAGATTTGAATTACGCAATTTCTAACATTACATACACTTAGGTTGGAGTCATTAAAACTCGTTTTTCAACCACTCCACAAATTTCTTGTTAACAAACTATAGTTTTGGTAAGTCGGTTAGGACATCTACTTTGTGCATGACACAAGTCATTTTTCCAACAATTGTTTACAGACAGATTATTTCACTTATAA
Organism: Coregonus lavaretus; assembly: GCF_964263955.1. Classification (NCBI taxonomy): domain Eukaryota; kingdom Metazoa; phylum Chordata; class Actinopteri; order Salmoniformes; family Salmonidae; genus Coregonus; species Coregonus lavaretus. The sequence goes on along the minus strand of NC_140022.1, from coordinate 4,461,735 downwards.
TTCACTGTATCACAATTCCAGTGGGTCAGAAGTTTACATACACTAAGTTGACTGTGCATTTAAACAGCTTGGAAAATTCCAGAAAATGATGTCATGGCTTTAGAAGCTTCTGATAGGCTAATTGACATCATTTGAGTCAATTGGAGGTGTACCTATGGATGTATTTCAAGGCCTACCTTCAAACTCAGTGCCTCTTTGTGAGACATGATGGGAAAATCAAAAGAAATCAGCCAAGACCTCAGGAAAAAAATTGTAGACCCCCACAAGTCTGGTTCATCCTTGGGAGCAATTTCCAAACGCCTGAAGGTGTTTGTACCATGTTCATCTGTACAAACAATAGTACGCAAGTATAAACACCATGGGACCACGCAGCCGTCAAACCACTCAGGAAGGAGACGCGTTCTGTCTCCTAGAGATGAATGTACTTTGGTGCGAAAAGTGCAAATCAATCCCAGAACAACAGCAAAGGACCTTGTGAAGATGCTGGAGGAAACAAGTACAAAAGTATCTATATCCACAGTAAAACGAGTCCTATATCCAGGGGTGCACATAACTGGTACGCAGGTACGCAAGCGCGACAAAAATCAGGAATGCGTAATGCCACTTGTGTTACTACGCTCCTTTGCGTACTTGACCGATCTTCTCATCTAACCTTACACATGACATGTTGTTTGTCAACTACTGTCAGGGATGTCCAAAAAGCAACAGACATTAAGCAGCTTCTTTGGCGTTTCACCACCTACAAAGAAACGCCAACTGGAGCCAGAGCCGAAGAAAATACTTTTTTCGGAAAAGTGGCTCCAAGATTTGCAGTGGCTTGAAGCTAACGATGAGCGCACTGAAATGTGGTGCAACATTTTCCTCTCAAATCCACATCTAGCAGACAAAACAGGTGCATTTTATAAAGGCTCAAAGAATTTCAACCATCCTTTATTTGACAAACATGAAAAGAGCAAGGAGCACACGAATGTTGCGCAAGCCATTGCTAAACAAGCTAGCCGAGAAGAAATGTCCAGTCGCCCACTTGCCAGATGGCGAGACAAGCTAAATGAAGAACAGCGGCAAGCTCTGTTTAATATTTTTCTCCTCGCCTTCCATAAAGCTAAACACGCACGTCCCATGTCTTCCTATTCTGAGGATGTTCCTTTACTGAAGCGGCTAGGAGTAAATGTCGGAGGTGCATATCATTCACGTGAAGGGGGCACACGGATCATGCAGAGCATCGCTCACACCATCAGCGGGGAGTTACGAGCCAAGTTGCAGTCTGCTGAATTTTGGGGGCTGCTTTTTGATGGATCTGAGGACATCACAAAAACTGAGCAGGAAATCGTTTACATTGTGTCTGTGTCCTGCAATGGAGAGTTTACTTCGGACTTTATTGGACAGATTGAATTGGGTGCTGACCGAACCGCGCAGGCCATAACAGACGGACTTGTGAGACTTTTCCAGGACACAGGCTTGGATGACTGGACAACAAAGTTGGTCGCTGTGTGCCCAGACGGGGCTGCTGTCAACGTAGGTATCTACAACGGCGTTGTGCCAAAACTCCGTCAACTTGCTGCGGTTGGAGACTCCCTTGTGCACATTCTGTGCACCGCACACACACTGGAGAATTGCGCGAAATCAGCTGATCGCAACGTTCCTTACTGTGAGACATTTAATCGCTCTGTGGTCAAGCTGCTGCAGTTTTATTTACAAAAAGGTGGAGCAAAAAACTGCTGCACTGAATAAGCTATGTGAAGAAAATGGGATCTCCTTTGTGAAACTGGGTAAGTTTCATAATATCAGATGGTCTGCATGGAGGCATGAAACACTGTTTAAAATATCAAGACTATTGCCAGCCATTAAAATGCAACTGGTTACAAGTGATAACAGTGACTTGCAGCATATCTGCACAGAGCGTTTTCAGTGCTTTCTGTCAAACATGTGTTGGGATTTGTTTTCTCATAATTTGATCTGTATGTGATGAATATCTTAGAAGGAATGCATTAATGATAAGCATAGGTTTGTACTATACTGATATAAATTGTTTCACATAACAGGCTGTGATTCATGTGAGGAACGTTAGGGGCTAGGATGAGATAAAACTTGTATTTCTTATAGATAAGACTTGTATTTCTCACAGATATGAACACTGCCTCTTTGTTGTCTGTGAACCGTCCTTGAACGTAGTACAGTGGAATGGTGTCTTTTGGGTGCTAACTCCACAGGTTATTATGATAGCAACTTATGCCTGGGAACGGTGGAGCGCCAAGGGGTTGGGACCAGCCCGTGCGCCAACGGATTGGCTGAGTAAGTCTAAACCACGCTCAGTCTCTACTCTGATTGGCCAGCAGATAGTGGGAACTATCTCTGTCAGAGTATATGGCTTCCAGTTGAAGCTCGCATCTGTTACAAGACCATGGTGCTTGCCTATGGAGCTGTGAGGGGAACGGCACCTCCGTACCTTCAGGCTCTGATCAGTCCCTACACCCAAACGAGGGCATTGCGTTCATCCACCTCTGGCCTGCTGGCTCCCCTTCCTCTGCGGAAGCATAGTTCCCGCTCAGCCCAGTCAAAACTGTTCGCTGCTCTGGCACCCCAATGGTGGAACAAGCTCCCTCACGACGCCAGGACAGCGGAGTCACTCACCACCTTCCGGAGACATTTGAAACCCCACCTCTTTAAGGAATACCTGGGATAGGATAAAGTAATCCTTCTAACCCCCCCCCCCCTAAAAAAAAAAAATTATAATAATAATTGTGAAGTGGTTATCCCACTGGCTATAGGGTGAATGCACCAATTTGTAAGTAGCTCTGGATAAGAGCGTCTGCTAAATGACGTAAATGTAATGTAAATGTATTTGAAGAAGAACCTGTAACAATGGATTAGTTCTCTGTCTGCCCTGCGTGGTATTTCAGTGAGCCCGTATACGAACCATCATACTTATCATACATACATTTTGCATATAATAAATTTAGCTTGGATTGAATATCTCTTGATTATGTTTTCTCTTATTCCAATACCAGATTTGAATTACGCAATTTCTAACACATGCTTGACATTTGCAACATTTTGAAGACCACATCCATTAGGTTTCAGAAGGAAAAGCTGACCATTGGAGAATGTAAGGATGAACTCATGGTGGCCATTGGACAGTTCACACTTCTGCTTGATGGTGAAAGCCACAGGGCACACACTGTTTCCAATGCTGATGCTGACAGAGACAAGACACAATTACTCAGGGGGTTAATTGAAGAGTTTGAAATCAGATATGACTCCCTCAAGTCATGTGATCATTTCTTAGTATTTGATCCTTCAACATGGCCTCAGGAAATGCAAGACCTCCACAGTTTTGGAAACACAACAGTTTGCAGCATTCTCAAGAAATATGAGGCCACCTTGCAACTTGACAAAGATACCACTGTGACAGAATGGATGTGCTTAAAGCAGGCAGGAAAACGCCTGGGAGCCTCTTCTGTGTATGACTTGGTCCAAATAGTAAATACAAGTAACCCAGATGCTTACTCCAACATCAACAAGGTGGTTAAGCTGTCTCTTACACTGCCTTTAAGCAGTGCAGCTTGTGAGAGGGGATTCTCACATCTCAACCAAGTACAGATCTTGTCTGTCACATGCTCGTCTCTCAGCCCTGATGCACATTCACCTGTCAAAGCAGACCACAGAGACATTTGACCCAAAGCCTGCTGTTGACCTGTGGATGGAGACAGCTAATCGGAGGCTCAACCAAGGACAGGGAGGTGCATCTGCAGCATCTTCATCATCTACCATGCAGGAAGCTGAAGCAGAGGACAGTGAGGAAGACTGCACTTATTAAGACCACGCTACATATGGGGTGAGTACCAGACACCATCTGCTGGTACTCACCTGAGTAACTCACTGAAAAAGTTATGTGCACCCCTGCCTATATCAACATAACTTGAAAGGCCGCTCAGCAAGGAAGAAGCCACTGCTCCAAAACCGCCATAAAAAAGCCAGATTACGGTTTGCAACTGCACATGGGGACAAAGATTGTACTTTTTGGAGAAATGTACTCTGGTCTGATGAAACAAAAATAGAACTGTTTGGCCATAATGACCAGAGTTATGATTTGAGGAAAAAGGGGGTCCCTTGTAAGCCGAAGAACACCATCCCAACCGTGAAGCACAGGGGTGGCAGCATCATGCTGTGGGGGTGCTTTGCTGCAGGAGGGACTGGTGCACTTCACAAAATAGATGGCATCATAAGGAAGGAAAAGTATGTGGATATATTGAAGAAACATCTCAAGACATCAGTCAGGAAGTTAAAGCTTGTTCGCAAATGGGTCTTCCAAATGGACAATGACCCCAATCATACTTCCAAAGTTGTGGCAAAATGACTTAAGGACAACAAAGTCAAGGTATTGGAGTGGCCAGCACAAAGCCCTGACCTCAATCCTATAGAAAATGTGTGGGCAGAACTGAAAAAGCGTGTGTGAGCAAGGAGGCCTACAAACCTGACTCAGTTACCCCAGCTCTGTCAAGAGGAATGGGCCAAAATTCACCCAACTTATTGTGGGAACCTTGTGGAAGGCTACCCGAAACGTTTGACCCAAGTTAAACAATTTAAAGGCATTGCTACCAAATACTAATTGAGTGTATGTAAACTTCTGACCCACTGGGAATGTGATGAAAGAAATAAAAGCTGAAATAAATAATTATCTCTACTAAAATTCTGACATTTCACATTCTTAAAATAAAGTGGTGATCCTAACTGACCAAAGACAGGGACTTTTTACTAGGATTAAATGTCAGGAATTGTGAAAAACAGAGTTTAAATGTATTTGGCTAAGGTGTATGTAAACTTCAGACTTCAACTGTAGATCAAGAGTGGTCAAATTCAGTTACTACTCTCTCCGTCCATATCAGGACACAGTACATCCATCCAGAAAAAAGTCAAACCAGTCCAGAATTAAAAAGTGTTTACAGGAATTTTTGTGTTTTGATTTTGGGGGCCTTTAGGGTTAAAGATAGGGCATCCCCCACTTTAGACTTACTCTGTTTACCTTGTGGTGGCAGAGCAGGAGAGGCAGTGCATAGCTAAACTTAACCTTGTGGTGGAAGAACAGGAGAGGCAGTGCATAGCTGAACTTAACCTTGTGGTAGAAGAACAGGAGAGGCAGTGCATAGCTGAACTTAACCTTATGGTGGAAGAACAGGAGAGGCAGTGCATAGCTAAACCTAACCTTGTGGTGGCAGAACAGGAGAGGCAGTGCATAGCTAAACTTAACCTTGTGGTGGCAGAACAGGAGAGGCAGTGCATAGCTAAACTTAACCTTGTGGTGGCAGAACAGGAGAGGCAGTGCATAGCTGAACTTAAACTTGTGGTGGCAGAGCAGGAGAGGCAGTGCATAGCTAAGTCTTTACCTTGTGATGGCAGGAGAGGGTAGTCTTATCTAAGTCTTTACCTTGTGACGGCAGCAGAGGGTAGTCTTTATCTAACTCTTTACATTGTGACGGCAGGGCAGGGTAGTCTTTATCTAAGTCTTTACCTTGTGATGGCAGGAGAGGGTAGTCTTTAGCTAAGTCTTTACCTTGTGACGGCAGCAGAGGGTAGTCTTTATCTAACTCTTTACATTGTGACGGCAGGGCAGGGTAGTCTTTATCTAAGTCTTTACCTTGTGATGGCAGGAGAGGGTAGTCTTTAGCTAAGTCTTTACCTTGTGACGGCAGCAGAGGGTAGTCTTTATCTAACTCTTTACATTGTGACGGCAGGGCAGGGTAGTCTTTATCTAAGTCTTTACCTTGTGATGGCAGGAGAGGGTAGTCTTTAGCTAAGTCTTTACATTGTGATGGCAGCAGAGGGTAGTCTTTAGCTAAGTCTTTACCTTGTGACGGCAGGGCAGGGTAGTCTTTATCTAAGTCTTTACCTTGTGATGGCAGAGCAGGGTAGTCTTTATCTAAGTCTTTACCTTGTGACGGCAGGGCAGGGTAGTCTTTATCTAAGTCTTTACCTTGTGACGGCAGGGCAGGGTAGTCTTTAGCTAAGTCTTTACCTTGTGATGGCAGGGCAGGGTAGTATTTATCTAAGTCTTTACCTTGTGACGGCAGCAGAGGGTAGTCTTTAGCTAAGTCTTTACCTTGTGACGGCAGGGCAGGGTAGTCTTTATCTAAGTTTTTACCTTGTGATGGCAGCAGAGGGTAGTCTTTATCTAAGTCTTTACCTTGTGACGGCAGGGCAGGGTAGTCTTTATCTTTACCTTGTGACGACAGGGCAGGGTAGTCTTTATCTAAGTATTTACCTTGTGACGGCAGGGCAGGGTAGTCTTTAGCTAAGTCTTTACCTTGTGACGGCAGGGCAGGGTAGTCTTTATCTTTACCTTGTGATGGCAGAGCAGGGTAGTCTTTATCTAAGTCTTTACCTTGTGACGGCAGCAGAGGGTAGTCTTTAGCTAAGTCTTTACCTTGTGACGGCAGGGCAGGGTAGTCTTTATCTAAGTTTTTACCTTGTGATGGCAGCAGAGGGTAGTCTTTATCTAAGTCTTTACCTTGTGACGGCAGGGCAGGGTAGTCTTTATCTTTACCTTGTGACGACAGGGCAGGGTAGTCTTTATCTAAGTCTTTACCTTGTGGCGGCAGGGCAGGGTAGTCTTTATCTAAGTCTTTACCTTGTGATGGCAGGAGAGGGTAGTCTTTAGCTAAGTCTTTACCTTGTGACGGCAGCAGAGGGTAGTCTTTATCTAACTCTTTACATTGTGACGGCAGGGCAGGGTAGTCTTTATCTAAGTCTTTACCTTGTGATGGCAGGAGAGGGTAGTCTTTAGCTAAGTCTTTACATTGTGATGGCAGCAGAGGGTAGTCTTTAGCTAAGTCTTTACCTTGTGACGGCAGGGCAGGGTAGTCTTTATCTAAGTCTTTACCTTGTGATGGCAGAGCAGGGTAGTCTTTATCTAAGTCTTTACCTTGTGACGGCAGGGCAGGGTAGTCTTTATCTAAGTCTTTACCTTGTGACGGCAGGGCAGGGTAGTCTTTAGCTAAGTCTTTACCTTGTGATGGCAGGGCAGGGTAGTATTTATCTAAGTCTTTACCTTGTGACGGCAGCAGAGGGTAGTCTTTAGCTAAGTCTTTACCTTGTGACGGCAGGGCAGGGTAGTCTTTATCTAAGTTTTTACCTTGTGATGGCAGCAGAGGGTAGTCTTTATCTAAGTCTTTACCTTGTGACGGCAGGGCAGGGTAGTCTTTATCTTTACCTTGTGACGACAGGGCAGGGTAGTCTTTATCTAAGTATTTACCTTGTGACGGCAGGGCAGGGTAGTCTTTAGCTAAGTCTTTACCTTGTGACGGCAGGGCAGGGTAGTCTTTATCTTTACCTTGTGATGGCAGAGCAGGGTAGTCTTTATCTAAGTCTTTACCTTGTGACGGCAGCAGAGGGTAGTCTTTAGCTAAGTCTTTACCTTGTGACGGCAGGGCAGGGTAGTCTTTATCTAAGTTTTTACCTTGTGATGGCAGCAGAGGGTAGTCTTTATCTAAGTCTTTACCTTGTGACGGCAGGGCAGGGTAGTCTTTATCTTTACCTTGTGACGACAGGGCAGGGTAGTCTTTATCTAAGTCTTTACCTTGTGGCGGCAGGGCAGGGTAGTCTTTATCTAAGTCTTTACCTTGTGACGGCAGGGCAGGGTAGTCTTTATCTAAGTCTTTACCTTGTGACGGCAGGGCAGGGTAGTCTTTATCTAAGTCTTTACCTTGTGACGGCAGGGCAGGGTAGTCTTTATCTAAGTCTTTACCTTGTGGCGGCAGGGCAGGGTAGTCTTTATCTAAGTCTTTACCTTGTGACGGCAGGGCAGGTGTCTGGCCTGCTGCCCTTGCTGGAAGCTCTTCAGGCAGATCCTACACTGCTGCCCAGGGTCCAGCAGGGGGCAGCCTCTCCTCACCCTGACCGAAGGGAGGCTCCTGACCACGTGCTCTGGCAGTGGGTCACTCTCAACAGGAATCATGCTGAACGGGGAGAGGAAAGGAAAGCTGAGAGACGTGCTATATTTTAACAGCAGGTAGCCTAGCGGTTAGAACGTTGGGCCAGTAACTGAAAGGTCGCTGGTTCGAATACCTGTGAAAGAATCTGTCTGTGCCCTTGAGCAAGGCACTTAACCCTAATTTGCTCCAGGGTTGCTGTACTACTATGGCTGACCCTGTAAAACAACACATTTCACTGCACCTATCCGGTCGGTGTATGTGACAAAATATTTTTTAACTGCACTAAAATATGAATCACAATGCTTATTGCAGCAGGTTGTGAAGTTTGTTAACAGCGTGTATGTGTGACACAACATCTTTGCATTTTAGCACGATCTAAATTTCATTCAGGGTGTTCAGACATTGAGCACAATAATCTATATATACAGGGTTCTTAGAGAGATTCCAGTGCTCACCTGTCACCCACTGACTGAGTGGTCATCTCATGTGGTTCACCCAGTATGTTGAACACACGCTGACCCAAGGACAGCCACTTCTGAGTCCTTTTCTGATGGACATAATAGGTGATCATATGTCATCATATTAGTTTATCACGTCTACTTCCTGACACAACGATATGCAGAAATGCACAAAGTCCAACTGAAAACTACTAACCGTACGTATGGCAAACTGATGCTGAGGGTGACAGCACCTTCTTATACAGTCCTCGCAAAGGTGATAGTAACGGCAGACTGTGCACCTAAAGGGAAGACATCATTGGTTGATCCACAACAGTATAGGTAAGTGGATTGGGACTGGGCAAGACAACAAAACTTACTTGAAGCACTTGCCAGTGATGGGGCAGACCCTGCAGTTGTTGCAGAGCACCCCGAGGTGTCTGTCGGGCCTCTCTCTCTCAGCAGCCGTGTGGAGCTTAGCCACATTCCTCACCTGCTCCAGGAGCAGCTTGACCGGCCCAAAGTCCTCCCTGCACAGCGGGCACTTCACCATGGCTTCCCCCTCTGGACGCGCCTGGTGGTCTGCCCACACCTTCATACAGGAGATATGGACGTTGTTGCCACAGCCAAACCTGAGTAAGAAGACATAGGGGATGACATTTGGTGGCAGAAGGTGTTTTCTCCCAACTCACAAAAAAGTAGGTCAGTTCAGGTACGTTTCACCTATCCTCAAAGCACTTCCCTTTGTGTTTAATAGGTATACCATTTAATAGGTATACCAAGGGTAAGGGTGTTGACATAATAATCCATTTGATGATCTGACCTGCAGTAAGACACAGGCAGCTGTTTCCCCAGCAATTCCTCTTGACAGATGGGACACACATCCTCAGCTTCAATCTCCTTCTGTCTAACCCCCCTGTCCCCCTCAGCTGGGTCTGGTCTGGGGTTAGGGTCAGCCTCAGAGCAGGGTGGGTCTACAGGCGGGGGGGTTCTGCTCCTGTGTAAACCCTGTAGCAGCTCCAGGATCTGCCTTTCAACCAGGCCCTGTTGGAAGCAATCTGCAAGTGTACACACCAGAGGGCACAGTAGAGTTTAAGAATATGCTATTACCAATCCAATAATTTCAACAAAGAGTGCCTAGGGTTTGAATTGAAATTGGGCATATGCATTGTAGCTATGTTATGTCTAAGTGAAACTTACATTCATGTTCTCTAGGCAGTCTGAATTTCCGCAATAAAACCCTACAATGAAAGTAGAATTATTTTACAGAATGAGCTTGCACTATATTTTATGTGTGATCGGTATGTCTTCCTCATTATTACCAGCAGATGTGTTTGCAGAGGTCTCTCTCTTTGTGGAATGTTGAACAGGTACATGTATGAGGGTCTCCCAAGCACACCTGTGGAATATGAAAAATAGGCTACCTGATTAAGAACTATGAAAAACATTTTGTTCCAGGTAAATAGGCATATCATGTTGATGATGTCAATTTAGGATGTTGCACAGGCAGGCCTACTTTGAAGTTTTTGGGTTCCCCCTCCTCTTTGAGTAGGAATCCGGTCGGACCATACTCTTTCAGGATGAATATGGTCGTGTTCTGGGCCTCGTCCTGGTGCCAGCTAACGGCATCACTCACGGTATTCTTCCAGACAGTTTTCCTGAACATAGCACAACTCACAGAATGTCTAGGGAAGCGGACAGAGGAGGAGAGAAGACTACAGCAATGTCTTCATACTAATTCGATGTGCGTGCCTGCTATATCAGCAAAGGTTTAAACTTTAGTAGCTAACTACTAAAGCTAGCGTATTTCTAAACTCTCTGAAACTGACGTAAGCATCAACAACAACTCGAAGAAGCAACAACAACTCGAAGGAACCTGTTTGCTGTAGTCATGGTAATTCAGAGAAAGACGCCTTTGTACTTGGTGCCTGTGTGCCCCCTTGTGAATTCATGCGATATTACATGCTGTACAATTGGCAATAAGTACAATACCATGATATTAGCATGTTACGAAGGTTGTCTTACCTGTAGACAGGTTAGGAACCAGATTTAGCCTAGCAAATCATATTTCAGAGTGTTGTGAGTGAGTCTGTGTTCATGCTCAGCATGTGCTTGAGAGTTCTAGGACAACACAATCACAACACCATCTGATAGCAATTTACAATGGTCACCCAGAGACCCACAAACTCTGTTAGGCTATATTATTTACAGTCCTGCAATATATACCACTGATGCCACAACAACTTTTCCATTGAAGACTGTTCGCAGAATGGATTCCCAACAGTTTCCCCCTATGCATTATAAATGATGACAGTTCTCTCCATTTTCCATTTTCTCTCTTTCTCTCTCTCTCGCTCACACACACACACACACACACAGTCACAGTCTTCTTAACTAACCTTGTGGCGACACACAATTGATTCCCATTCAAAATCCTATTTTCCCTAACCCCTAACCCTAACCCTATTTTTAACCCCAATCTTAATCCCAAAACCTAACCTTAACCCTAACACTAAACCTAACCCTAACTCCTAACTCCTAAACCTAACCTTTAACCCCTAGCTCTAATTATAACCCTAACACTAATTCTAACTTTAACCCTAAACCCCCTAGAAATATAATTTTTCCTTGTGGGGATTACAAAATCTCCCCAGTTGGTCAAATGTTTGTTTGTTTACTATTCACAAGTACAGTTAAACACACACACACACACACACACACAGAGTATTGGTATTGGTTCCGTCCCAAAGTGGGCAGTGGCTGCATGCACGCCTCTCCTCTCCTCTCCTCTCTGGAGTTTGGGCCAAAGCTAAGGCTGATGCGTCTGTTGTTCCCCAGCCTCTCACTGTCTGTATTGTGTGTGGCTCTCTCAGTCAGCGCAAGGGGCATCCTACAGGAAGAGAAGGAGCTAAAGTTCAGTGAGCACATGTTGCAGGGTCGCCCTCTCGTCTCCCACTGGGCTTAAAAAAACGTGACACTCTCTGGGTTTCACTTGGAGCCGGCTATGACCCGCAGGCTATGTCTGTTGAGACCTTCATTTTTAGATGAGGGAACTATTTTCATTTTGGCAAAAGGAGAATTAAAAGAGAATTTAAGAGAACACTTTAATACTACTATACAACAAAAGCAAGAGGGGAATTAAAATCAAATCAAATCGTCTTTTATAAATGATGTATAGATTTGTATTAAAACAACATTTCTCCTCAATGTAGCCTATGGAATTCAGCATTGCATGCCAAAATTGCAATGGCTTCTTTGAACAATTCTTTAAACAGCCTACCAGTATGTAATACATTTCACCAAGAATAACAATGAACAATTTCTGTGTACCTACGACTTCTGTCAACTCAGATAAATTGACAAAATAGTACCTGTCACTTTATTTCTCGTTTCACTAATGTTTAAAGATGAAGATAGTTTAAAGATGGTTTAAAGATGGTTTCTTCCTAGGTTTCTGCCTTTCTAGGGAGTTTTTCCAAGCCACCGTGCTTCTACATCTGCATTGCTTGCTGTTTGGGGTTTTAGGCTTGGTTTCTGTATTACATTATTTAAAAAAAATGCAATTTAGTCATTTAGCAGACGCTCTTATCCAGAGCGACTTACAGTTAGTGAGTGCATACATTTTCATACTGTCACGGATTCGGCCGAGGCTGCTCCTCCTCCTTGCTCGGGCAGGCTTCGGCGTTCGTCGTCCCCGGAGTACTAGCTGCCACCGTTGAATGTTATCGATGTTTGTTTGGTTTTGTCTTCCTTGTACACCTGTTTCCATTTAGTGTTCATTATGTCCCCTATAAGTTTCTCGTTTTGTTTGTAGTTAGTTGTGTGTAATTGTCCGCCTGTGCTGTGTATTTTGCTCTCGTGTATTTAGAGTACGGACGCACTATTTGCGTAATATTTTGTGTATTTGCGCACAGTTTGCGTATCGCTCGCCTCCGTTGTTGTTGAGGCCCGTTATTTTGTATTGTCGTGTTTCTAACAAGTAAGGTCTGTTAGACTAAGCTTCTGTGTCCTGCGCCTGACTCCAACACCACATCCACATCAGCCCTTGACACATACTGGCCCCCCATGGGAAACGAACCTACAACCCTGGCGTTGCAAGCGCCATGCTCTACCAACTGAGCTACAGGGGACTGTTGGCACTTTGTGACATCTGCTGATGTAAAAAGGGCTTTATAAATACATTTGATTGATTGATTGATTGATTGATGAAAAGGTTTATAGAGTGGCTTGATGACAGATGTGACTGGACGGGCCAATGCTTTAGTGTTTTCTGCTTGTTCTCTCTGTTTCCTGTGTGTTTTGAAAAGCACCTGTACAGCGTCTGACTGTGGCACTACATAGAGGACTGTGGTCCTTTCTTCCTTTTCTGCACTGATGTGAGGTTCAAATTGAACCTTAAGGTAGGCCTATATATTGCTGTCATTCATGACCATCAAAACTAGCTGAATTGCATAAATGTAATTTAAATGTTTTATTGCTAGAGAGACAGACATGAAGTGAGGAGGAGATGGACAGAGGGCGGTATAGTTGAGAAAGCCAGGATTCGATCCCACCGAGGCAGGACATGTGAGGAATGTTCCATATAAGGACCAAGCCCGGCCACATCTGGGGACTTTTGACCTGAACCCCATGGTGTTTCGCCCCTGCCCCATCCAATGGCGAAAGAACCCTTCCACTGTTAAGGGAATGCATTTTGTCCCAAGCAAGGAAATATATATTGTCTTAAGTGGTCCACCAGACGCCTTCGAGACAATGTATATGTTAAACATAAGAGGGTTGGTCACACGCTGACAATAATGTTTATTTTCTCACCACAATGGAAGTGCTGCTACGCCCTCCACTCAGCGCTGGAGACTGGGGGTCACAGGAAAGGCCAGCGCTAGGAGGGAAACCTTATGACCTGAGAACTAACTGACCTCATTAGGAATACAAAATCAGGTTCAAACACACACACACACACACACACACACACACTGCCTAACACTAGAGATTCACTATGATGTAAAACCATGAGGCATTTTTCTATGGCCAGCATTTGATACCCAACCTGACACAACAGTGTCATCAACTGTATTTGTGTGTGTGTGTGTGTTCGTGTGTGTTTGTGTGTGTGTGTGTGTGTGTGTGTTCAGTGCTGAGGGATTAGGTGAAGACAGCAGTGTGTACATCTGTGGTGCTGTGTCAGCCAGAGAGCTGTCCAGAGACACTGGACTGTGTCCAGCAGACAGGCTTGAATGTTACAGGGTTCCTCAGGCCATGTAAACCAGCAGTCTTAACCTAACCCTAACCTCCACTGTAACCCTAACCTCTACTGTAGCACTAACCTTAACCTCCACTGTAACCTTAACCTTAACCTCCACTGTAACCCTATCCTAACCCTAACCTCCACTGTAACCCTAACCTCCACTGTAACCCTAACCTCCACTGTAACCTTATCCTAACCCTAACCTTCACCGTAACCCTAACCTAACCCTAACCTCCACTGTAACCCTAACGTAACCCTAACCTCCACTGTAAACCTAACCTCCACTGTAACCCTAACCTAACCCTAACCTCCACTGTAACCCTAACGTAACCCTAACCTCCACTGTAACCCTAACCTCCACTGTAACCTAACCCTAACCCTAACCCTAACCTTCACCGTAACCCTAACCTAACCCTAACCTCCACTGTAACCCTAACGTAACCCTAACCTCCACTGTAAACCTCCACTGTAACCCTAACCTAACCCTAACCTCCACTGTAACCCTAGCCTACCCTAACCAGAAACCATGGCTAGATGGCAGCATTTGCGCAAAATTGAAAGCGCGAACCACCGCATTTAACCATGGCAAGGTGACTGGGAATATGGCAGAATACAAACAGTGTAGCTACTCACTCCGCAAGGCAATTAAACTGGCAGAACATCAGTATAGAGACAAAGTGGAGTCCCAATTCAACGGCTCAGACACGAGACGTATGTGGCAGGGTCTACAGACAATCACGGACTACAAAAGGAAAACCAGCCACGTCTCCGACACTGACGTCTCGCTTCCAGACAAGCTAAACACCTTCTTCGCCTACTTTGAGGATAACACAGTGCCACCGACGCGGCCCACTACCAAGGACTGGGCTCTCCTTCTCCGAGTAAGACATTTAAGCATGTTAACCCCCGCAAGGCTGCCGGCCCAGAGCCGCGTCCTCAGCCGCGTCCTCAGACCATGCGCAGACCAGCTGGCTGGTGTGTTTATGGACATGTTCAATCTCTCCCTATCCCAGTCTGCTGTCCCCATATGCTTCAAGATGGCCACCATTGTTCCTGTACCCAAGAAAGCAAAGGTAACTGAACTAAATGACTATCGCCCCGTAGCACTCACCTCTGTCATCATGAAGTGCTTTGAGAGACTAGCCAAGGATCATATCACCTCTACCTTACCTGTCACCCTAGACCCACTTCAATTTGCTTACCACCCCAATAGATCCACAGACGATGCAATCGCCATCACACTGCACACTGCGCTATCCCATCTGGACAAGAGGAATACCTATGTAAGAATGCTGTTCATTGACTATAGCTCAGCATTCAACACCATAGTACCCTCCAAGCTCATCATTAAGCTCGAGGCCCTGGGTCTGAACCCCGCCATGTGCAACTGGGTCCTGGACTTCCTGACGGGCCACCCCCAGGTGGTGAAGGTAGGAAACAACACCTCCACTTTGCTGATCCTCAACACTGGGGCCCCACAAGGGTGCGTGCTGAGCCCCCTCCTGTACTCCCTGTTCACCCATGACTGTGTGGCCAAGCACACCTCCAACTCAATCATCAAGTTTGCAGACGACACAACAGTAGTAGGCATGATTACCAACAATGACGAGACCGCCTACAGGGAGGAGGTGAGGGCTCTGGGAGAGTGGTGCCCTAGAAAATAACCTCTCACTCAACGTCAACAAAACAAAGGAGATGATCGTGGACTTCAGGAAACAGCAGAGGGTGCATCCCCCCCTATCCACATCAACGGGGCCGCAGTAGAGAAGGTGGAAAGCTTCAAGTTCCTTGGCGAACACATCACTAACAAACTTAAATGGTCCACCCACGCAGACAGTGTGGTGAAGAAGGCGCAAAAGAGCCTCTTCAACCTCAGGAGGCTGAAGAAATTTTGCTTGGCACCTAAAACCCTCACAAACCTTTACAGATGCACAATTGAGAGCATCCTGTCAGGCTGTGTCACCGCCTGGTACGGCAACTGCACTGCCCGCAATCGCAGGGCTCTCCCGAGGGTGGTACGGTCTGCCGAACGCATTACCAGGGGCAAACTACTCGCCCTCCAGGACACCTACAGCACTCGATGTCACAGGAAGGCCAAAAAGATCATCAAGGACATCAACCACCCGAGGCACTGCCTGTTCACCCCGCTATCATCCAGAAGGCGAGGTCAGTACAGGTGCTTCAAAGCTGGGACCGAGAGAATGACAGCTTCTATCTCAAGGCCATCAGACTGTTGCCTATTGAAATCACTGCCACTTTAAGAAATGGAACACTAGTCACTTTAATAATGTTTACATATCTTGCATTACTCATCTCATATGTATATACTGTATTCTTTAATATTCTACTGTATCTTAGTCCATGCCGCTCTGTCATTGCTTGTCCATACAGTGAGGGGAAAAAGTATTTGATCCCCTGCTGATTTTGTATGTTTGCCCACTGACAAAGACATGATCAGTCTATAATTTTAATGGTAGGTTTATTTGAACAGTGAGAGACAGAATAACAACAACAAAATCCAGAAAAACGCATGTCAAAAATGTTATAAATTGATTTGCATTTTAATGAGGGAAATAAGTATTTGATCCCTCTGCAAAACATGACTTAGTACTTGGTGGCAAAAACCCTTGTTGGCAATCACAGAGGTCAGACATTTCTTGTAGTTGGCCAACAGGTTTGCACACATCTCAGGAGGGATTTTGTCCCACTCCTCTTTGCAGATCTTCTACAAGTCATTAATGTTTCGAGGCTGACGTTTGGCAACTCGAACCTTCAGCTCCCTCCACAGATTTTCTATGGGATTAAGGTCTGGAGACTGGCTAGGCCACTCCAGGACCTTAATGTGCTTCTTCTTGAGCCACTCCTTTGTTGCCTTGGCCGTGTGTTTTGGGTCATTGTCATGCTGGAATACCCATCCACGACCCATTTTCAATGCCCTGGCTGAGGGAAGGATGTTCTCACCCAATATTTTGACGGTACATGGCCCCGTCCATCGTCCCTTTGATGTGGTGAAGTTGTCCTGTCCCCTTAGCAGAAAAACACCCCCAAAGCTGTCACGATTTAACTAGATATGAACCCAAATGCAGACAACTACACCGAGCCAGAGAAGGTTTAACAGGTTTATTTACAACGTGCAATTGTCCAGGTTTCCAAAAATAGGGGAAGAGCAAGTCCAGGTTTACAGGGAGGTTAACAGATCCAGGTTCTGAGCAGGAGTGGTACCATAACGTCCTAGTGTCCGTGGTGAGTCCAAAAGGAAGGTCCGGTAGTGGTAAGCAGGATGGTGGTGGCAGGAGTGAAGCGGAGGCAGGAGTCAGGTTCCAATAATCTGTGGCACAGGAAAAAAGTAAATAGAACAGGCCAAAAACACAAAGAGCGAAAACAAGCAGGTTGAGTCAACAGCGAGACTAACATGGTCGTCTTTACTATGATCTGACGATGAGTGGCAAGTTTGACCGGGTCTTAAAGGCTGAGGTGATTATGGTGAATGAGCTGCAGCTGGAACCCTGACTCCCGCACACCAGAATTCACTCCTGCAATCAAAACAGACACTGGGAGAGGGAGGAGGAGGGAGAGAGCAGAGAGAGAGCTACCTAGCAGCAGTAGGCCTAACAAAAGCATAATGTTTCCACCTCCATGTTTGACGGTGGGGATGGTGTTCTTGGGATCATAGGCAGCATTCCTCCTCCAAACACAGCGAGTTGAGTTGATGCCAAAGAACTTGATTTTGGTCTCATCTGACCACAACACTTTCACCCAGTTCTCCTCTGAATCATTCAGATGTTAATTGGCAAACTTCAGACGGGCCTGTATATGTGCTTTCTATATGTGGACCTTGCGGGCGCTGCAGGATTTCAGTCCTTCACGACCTAGTGTGTTACCAATAGTTTTCTTGGTGACTATGGTCCCAGCTGCCTTGAGATCATTGACAAGATCCTCCCGTGTAGTTCTGGGCTGATTCCTCACTGTTCTTATGATCATTGCAACTCCACGAGGTGAGATCTTGCATGGAGCCCCAGGCCGAGGGAGATTGACAGTTATTTTGTGTTTCTTCCATTTGCGACTAATCGCACAAACTGTTGTCACCTTCTCACCAAGCTGCTTGGCGATGGTCTTGTAGCCCATTCCAGCCTTGTGTAGGTCTACAATCTTGTCCCTGACATCCTTGGAGAGCTCTTTGGTCTTGGCCATGGGGGAGAGTTTGGAATCTGATTGATTGATTGCTTCTGTGGACAGGTGTCTTTTATACAGGTAACAAGCTGAGGTTATGAGCACTCCCTTTATGAGTGTGCTCCTAATCTCAGCTTGTTACCTGTATAAAAGACACCTGGGAGCCAGAAATCTTTCTGATTGAGAGGGGGTGAAATACTTATTTCCCTCATTAAAATGCAAATAAATTTATAACATTTTTGACATGCGTTTTTCTGGATTTTTTTGTTGTTATTCTGTCTCTCACTGTTCAAAAAAACCTACCATTAAAATTATAGACTGATCATTTATTTGTCAGTGGGCAAATGTACAAAATCAGCAGGGGATCAAATACTTTTTTCCCTCACTGTATATGTATATATTCTTAAATTCCATTCCTTACTTACATTTGTGTGTATTGGGTATATGTTGTGAAATTGTTAGATATTACTTGTTAGATATTACTGCACTGTCGGAGCTAGAAGCACAAGCATTTCGCTACACCCACAATAACATCTGCTAAACACGTGTATGTGACAAATACAATTTGATTTGATTTGATTAGTACTAGCAGGCTCTGATGTTTGTAAAATCTAACAAAAATTGATTGTAGGAGGAGCATCTTTTATCATGGAGGTCAGCTTTTTAGACTGTGGATGGATGTCTCACTTATAACAAAAAACACAAGTGATACAGTATCTTGCTGGTTTTGTCAAGTGCCAATGTGTTGCTGTAACAACAGGTGGACATAGGGGGGGCGCTGTGCTCCTCCTGTGGACCCTGTGACTGAGGTCTGTGACAGGAAGCCAGGGAGGGTCCGGGACCTTCCTCTCTGACCCACTGGGACAGTCAGTTAATTTGGGTTTACAGTTCTGTTCCTGCTCATCTCTGAGAGGAAGTAGTCGTTTCACATTTCCGGGCTAAACCTGTTCATCTGTCTCCTCTTCATCTTCTGGTGTTGTGTGTGTGTGTGTTGTGTTTTGTCTGCGTGTGTCTGTCTGTGTGTGTGTGTGTGGGCCCGTGTGTGTGTGGGGCACACATGGGCGTGTGTGTGTGTGTGTGTCTCTGTGTGTGTGTGTGTCTGCCCATCCTCTGTGTGGGTTGTATAGTACTACAGTACTGACAGTACGGCCTGTCAGTGACGCTGGCATCCTGAACCAGGGTCTCCTTCGTCACAGAGCTGTGTTTGGTGAGGAGCCTCGCTGAGTTTTCCCAGCTACTCCTTTTCCTTCCTGTCTCTCTCCGAACACCCAAAGGACGCTGGGAAAGATCTTCTTCTCTCACCGCTCTCCTCTGTGGCCACTGGGAAGGATCTTCTTCTCTCACCGCTCTCCTCTGTGGCCACTGGGAAGGATCTTCTTCTCTCACCGCTCTCCTCTGTGGCCACTGGGGAGGATCTTCTTCTCTCACCGCTCTCCTCTGTGGCCACTGGGAAGGATCTTCTTCTCTCACCGCTCTCCTCTGTGGCCACTGGGGAGGATCTTCTTCTCTCACCGCTCTCCTCTGTGGCCACTGGGGAGGATCTTCTTCTCTCACCGCTCTCCTCTGTGGCCACTGGGGAGGATCACCCTCCTCCGTGGCCATTGGTTAGAGACCTCATTACTTTATTTTCTTCACATTCAGGTTTTCACACTCAGTTCTTCACACTCAGTACTTCACATTCAGTTCTTCACACTCAGTTCTTCACACTCATTACTGGGTTGTTGTCGGAATGGTTGCACAACAGACCAGCTGTTTATGAGAACACATAATGTTGTTGCTTCAGTGTTGAAAATGAAGATCTTGGAGATAGATAGGCACAGGAACCATATGGCAATATGATGTCTTTTTTTTAATACCATATAACACTGTAGATACACTTAATGTTGTGGCATCGAGACATACTGGCCCTATGAAAACCTCTTGGCTTTAATCACTCATGACCATTGGACAACCAAACCACCATAAATTAGGTCTGACATCTTGCCGACTGGAAGCTCCGGTAATCCTCACTCAGTAAAAGTCTAATTGCTCAATATGGCATCTGGCTGCACTCTTCTGGCTCCGTAGAATCTCTTAAGTCTACTTGATTTATCCAGCTGACTTTTCCAAGCCAGCGATTATGAAATCTTACTTGAACAAGCATGAGAAATGTGCTGTGGTCTGTGCAACTCATAACGTTGGCGATCAGGCTTGGTTTATGAGTGAGTATACAGAGATATTGTACAGGTAACATGTCCTGATTCTGAAACGTCACGTTTTCAAAGGTTCCCTTAGTTGGTCTAGAGACTAGCCTATTCTTCCACCAGGATGGATTCTCCTAAAAATGCCATTCTTCTTTTAAGGGGTCAAAGGTCATATCTGGCTGCCCAACCCTCCCTCTCCACGGCGCTGGCCGACAGGAAATAGTGTGCTTTAACATCCCACCTTTTCCCATATCCTGGGAGGAGCCTGCGGTCGGCGCTGGGAAGAGAACAATGTCAGGAAACAAGGAGAGGAGTGAGAGAGTTCTCTGGGAGACTCTGGAATGGTGGAGACTGCATGGTGGAGGGCTGGAGGGCTGGAGGCCTGGAGGGATGGAGGGCTGGAGGCCTGGAGGGATGGAGGGCTGGAGGGGTGGAGGGCTATAGGGGTGGAGGGCTAGAGGGCTGGAGGGCTAGAGGGGTGGAGAGCTGGAGGGCTGGAGGGCTGGAGGCCTGGAGGGCTGGAGGGGTAGAGGACTGGAGGGGTGGAGGGCTGGAGGGAGAGATGGCTGGAGGGCTGGAGGGGTGGAGGGCTGGATGGGTGGAGGGCTGGAGGGGGAGATGGCTGGAGGGCTGGAGGGTTGGAGGGCTGGAGGGCTGGAGGGATAGAGGGCTAGAGCGCTGGAGGGGTGGAGGGCTGGAGGGGTAGAGGAAGGCACACCTAGTGTGAGTGGGCTGTCTGGACACTGGCTGTTAGCATTCCTCTGAATAGCAGAAGAACTGCGTTCATTACCCCCTGATTGTTTCTGTAATGTCTTAATGGGCTCTTCTAGGAATTACTAACGACTTTGTTCCTTCCTTGTGAACTTGTTTGGGTTCAAGTTGCTCGCCTGATACTAACCCTAAGTTAAGTGTCTGGAAAATACCTGGTTTCACAAGCTGGTGTGGGAAATGATGAGTTTTAGTTTACGTTTAGTGAGTCAGTAATGAACAATAGGCAATCAAACATTGAACCCAAACATATTCTACGTTCCTGCATCCGACAAAACTGTACTGTGCTTTTAGTTGCACATTATCATGCAAGCAATGACGGCAACCTAACTATTGAAATGGTTATGACTAAATCATTTCATGGACCTTGACAGATAATGTATCATCTGGACTTTGGGGAGGGGTTGTCTTATGAGAAATCACACAATGAAACATGGCTTTGAGACGTTTCCTCACCTAACCTATATGACCAACAATATGGGAGAAACACTATAGTAATGATCCCATCACTTGCATTTTCATCAACTTCTACAGAAAGCATTTAGTATCTGCTCTCTGTTAGAGTTGTGTTATGCCCATAACATTCAGAACATTCTGTTTCACAGAATGTCAGTGAGACCCTTGTAAATCTATTTAATCATGATGAGTGTTACGCCGCATGCGTCCCAAACCACCAACGACACCCAAAAACCTAACTGTGGAATCGAATGGGAGCGCCCTGACAGTTTACAATTTACGGCCCTGTGTCTGTCTGTCGGTAAGGCCAAGCGGACTGACGGGCCAACGGAGCACCAGACTTCCTGCGGGCCCCACCCACCCAGCCATCCAGCCCAGCCTGCCCAGGTCACATCCACTCGACTGGGCCACGGAGCTCGGAGCTCCACCTAACCTCTCCACACCCTCCACACTCAGCCTCAGCCAAGAAGTCATTCCATTGTTCTCAAGAGTGCAGACATCCTATACTTGGCAAGCCCAGATCATGTTCTAAGCATTTATCTCTTTGCCAGATGTGTGTCTGTCTTTGGTTGCTCGTATTGGGTTGTCATCATTGCTGGTTTTTACTGTCACTAATGGTAATGATGGTGTGACTGGAAATGATCTTCGACAATACATTGTGGTTGAAGCAAAGTAGGCTGATATTAGCCTATAGCCTACCTTATAAGCTGACTGGATCCACCAGTAATGGAGGTCTATTCCATTCAATTCCATTTCCTCATGCAAAAAGCACTTGATTACGATGTTGTGGTCAAGGGATTATCCTGTCAACATGGCTCTCAAACAAACCTCAAAAGAATGTCCCACACATGCTTCCACAGATACGTAGTTCTGGAATGTGTTAGATAAGTTGTCAGTGTTCCATGGAAGGCAGGCCAAGCCTGCTCCATGCAATCTATCTGACCTTCGCTCATCTTTCACCCACACACTGACAGACACACTGGGAATCTGGATATATAGCAGATACAGTGGGGGAAAAAAGTATTTAGTCAGCCACCAATCGTGCAAGTTCTCCCACTTAAAAAGATGAGAGAGGCCTGTAATTTTCATCATAGGTACACGTTAACTATGACAGACACATTGAGAATTTTTTTTCCAGAAAATCACATTGTAGGATTTTTAATGAATTTATTTGCAAATTATGGTGGAAAATAAGTATTTGGTCACCTACAAACAAGCAAGATTTCTGGCTCCCACAGACCTGTAACTTCTTCTTTAAGAGGCTCCTCTGTCCTCCACTCGTTACCTGTATTAATGGCACCTGTTTGAACTTGTTATCAGTATAAAAGACACCTGTCCACAACCTCAAACAGTCACACTCCAAACTCCACTATGGCCAAGACCAAAGAGCTGTCAAAGGACACCAGAAACAAAATTGTAGACCTGCACCAGGCTGGGAAGACTGAATCTGCAATAGGTAAGCAGCTTGGTTTGAAGAAATCAACTGTGGGAGCAATTATTAGGAAATGGAAGACATACAAGACCACTGATAATCTCCCTCGATCTGGGGCTCCACGCAAGATCTCACCCTGTGGGGTCAAAATGATCACAACAACGGTGAGCAAAAATCCTAGAACCACATGGGGGGACATAGTGAATGACCTGCAGAGAGCTGGGACCAAAATAACAAAGCCTACCATCAGTAACACACTACGCTGCCAGGGACTCAAATCCTGCAGTGCCAGACGTGTCCCCCTGCTTAAGCCAGTACATGTCCAGGCCCGTCTGAAGTTTGCTAGAGTGCATTTTGATGATCCAGAAGAGGATTGGGAGAATGTCATATGGTCAGATGAAACCAAAATATAACTTTTTGGTAAAAACTCAACTCGTCGTGTTTGGAGGACAAAGAATGCTGAGTTGCATCCAAAGAACACCATACCTACTGTGGAGCATGGGGGTGGAAACATCATGCTTTGGGGCTGTTTTTCTGCAAAGGGACCAGGACGACTGATCCGTGTAAAGGAAAGAATGAATGGGGCCATGTATCGTGAGATTTTGAGTGAAAACCTCCTTCCATCAGCAAGGGCATTGAAGATGAAACGTGGCTGGGTCTTTCAGCATGACAATGATCCCAAACACACCGCCCGGGCAATGAAGGAGTGGCTTCATAAGAAGCATTTCAAGGTCCTGGAGTGGCCTAGCCAGTCTCCAGATCTCAACCCCATAGAAAATCTTTGGAGGGAGTTGAAAGTCTGTGTTGCCCAGCGACAGCCCCAAAACATCACTGCTCTAGAGGAGATCTGCATGGAGGAATGGGCCAAAATACCAGCAACAGTGTGTGAAAACCATGTGAAGACTTACAGAAAACGTTTGACCTGTGTCATTGCCAACAAAGGGTATATAACAAAGTATTGAGAAACTTTTGTTATTGACCAAATACTTATTTTCCACCATAATTTGCAAATAAATTCATTAAATATCCTACAATGTGGTCAATTTGACGTCATAGTTGACGTGTACCTATGATGAAAATTACAGGCCTCTCTCATCTTTTTAAGTGGGAGAACTTGCACAATTGGTGGCTGACTAAATACTTTTTTCCCCACTGTATAGGTTGTGTCCCAAATGGCACCCCATTCGCTACATAGTGTACTACTTTTGACCAGTGCCATATGGGCCCTGTTCAAAAGTAGTACGCTATATTGGGAATAGGGTGCCATTTGAGACGCAGCCATAGTGTGTAGAGACAGGCTATGACCCCTTGTAATTTAACAAATATTTAGGCGGTGATGGGATTCAGTTCCATTGCTCCTCTTCTAACAGCCAGACAGGGGGAATGCTAATGTTTTGCCAGAGTTAAACTCTGAAGGAAGTCAGATTAGGGTAGATCATCATTGCCACTAAAAGCCATTATGTAGAACTGAAGGTATTGGAGCAGGGTTCAAATCTCTCTCAATCTCTCTCTCTCTCTCTCTCTCTCTCCCTCTCCCCGATCTCTCTCTCTCTCCCCTATTTCTCTCTCCCTCTCCCCGATCTCTCTCTCTCTCCCTCTCCCCGATCTCTCTCTCCCCTATCTCTCTCTCCCCTCTCTCTCTCTCCCTCTCCCCGATCTCTCTCTCTCTCTCCCTCTCCCCGATCTCTCTCTCTCTCTCCCTCTCCCCGATCTCTCTCTCTCTTTCTCTCTCTCTCTCTCTCTCTCTCTCTCCCTCTCCTCGCTCTCTCTGTTTATTTTGTCAACCCATTTGCACCTCCATTTGGTAGAGATGGATTACATTGCACCTGTTTCAGCTGCCTGGGGTCAGTGTCACACAGATGTCATTATGGCTGCACAGTGACGCCCATGGGCCCTTTTGTAAAGTTTGGCTAGATCTAAGAGGGCTGCCAACAGTAGGAGGGAGGGGCGGTGTCATAGAAGGGTCAATCGGCTCAACATTTGGTGCCTTTTTGGAGTCATGTTCCGGTGGTACAAACATAGTGACATTCCTGACCATTAGTTCTAATAGGTTCGTTGATGGAGCTACAGTTCAACGTACACTGACTGAGTTTCTCTGAGGTGAAGGTTGACGTTGCCTGGAAGTGGTGGTCGTGGGCCGTTTTTGGGCCTTCCATCCTAACAGTTCAGGTCCGGACCGGACCTGGGGAAAGCTGACCAAGAAGAGCCGGAACATTCTACACCGAACATTCTGCATTCCCAGAGATGGAGACGCCATTCCCATAGAAATATACATTACAGAATGGTTGTTCCATAGAGAGCCAATGACCAGACAGTTGACAGGAGCCATGGTATTACTGGCCCTGTGAATGCTATACCTAGTAAACAGGGCCAGTGGTCATGAGACAAGGGGAACACATGTATTTTTTAAACAGGAAGTGAGTCTGTGTTCTGTACATAGCACATATCAGATTTCGATCTGTACAACAATACAGAACTGAGCGGAAGCCGGTTGTTTTGATATTGTTGTTGTGAATTGTCATGGATAGGAACAATCATTTCAAGAGCGTCAACCTTACATATATATATCATGTCTTTGATGAGTGATTTGTAGGATTTAAGAGGTGAAAATAAATGTTATGCTACCGTAACTCGGCAACTACAGTAACCCAGTGACTGAGAGGAAAATATGGAGCAGTGTGTCACAATGAGGAAGTGGACGTGCATCCTCTGATGACAACAACTCCAACTCTCCATAGGAAGTTCCAGTCACAGTCCCAGTCCCAGACACAGTCCCAGTCCCAGACAGAGTTCCAGACACAGACACAGTCCCAGTCCCAGTCCCAGACCCAGTCCCAGACCCAGACACAGTCCCAGTCCCAGACCCAGACCCAGTCCCAGACCCAGTCCCAGTCACAGACCCAGTCCCAGACACAGTCCCAGACCCAGTCCCAGACCCAGTCCCAGACTGAGTCCCAGACCCAGTCCCAGACCCAGACCCAGTCCCAGACCCAGACCCAGTCCCAGACCCAGACCCAGACACGAGATCAAAATGGGGATACAATAACATGAACAAGACGCCTTTCTCAGGGACATTGATCATTATTATGGGAAACAGTATAGAATAGTATTGATGGCTAATGTTTTCCATTAATGCATATCCTCTGAACTCTGTTGGTCCTCATAATGGGACAAGAATATCAAACATGCAACTTACTTTTACCAAGAAATATGCATAGCAGATGTTAGAATATGTTAACTGGAAGGTTATGCCTCAGGGAACTTAATCATTAAGTATTGTTCAAAGAAATCCCCAATTTGCTTTAAACAAAAAACAGATGTTTACATTTCCACAAGCATTGATTAAATCATTACAGTTCATTTCAGCACTTTGGTGTTTTCCCGGCATGAATCGTTTGAAGATATTGACGTTCCCTACTGATGGAAATGATTTTGCGCTCCTGTATGCTTATAACGCTTGTATTAACTTGTAACAGCTTTCATACAGGGGATTCTAGATCACATTTGAATCCAATAAATGAATAAAAATGGGAGCTTTTGTAGTGTAGCAATCAATACTAATTTAATGCAACAACAAGACAAGATTTGTTCAAAGCACAGACCACACAAGATCCAATAAACCAAAAGTGAGTGTGTGTGTGTGTGTGTGTGTGTGTGTGCGTGTGTGAGTGTGTGTGTGTGTAAGTGAGTGTGCGTGTGTGTGTGTAAGTGAGTGTGTGTGTGTAAGTGAGTGTGTGTGTGTAAGTGAGTGTGTGTGTGTGTAAGTGAGTGTGTGTGTGTGTAAGTGTGTGTGTGTGTGTGTGTGTGTGTGTGTGTGTGTGTGTGTGTGTGTGTGTGTGTGTGTGTGTGTGTATACGTGTGTGTGTACACCAGGGCTCTTCAGTGTTGGTTTCACAACTCAGTACAGTATAACAAAAACCAGCAGTGTCAAAGCAGCGTTTGTTAATGACCTATAATTGCATTACACTTCACAAACATTCCCCACAGTAAGAATAATAAACATCATGACACACCTACAATGTCAACACTCAGCGCAAGGAAAAACATTAGATTCATAGAAGAACAGAGAAAAATGCCTGAAGGGTTCCTAAGTAGAACTCAGAATTGAGTGGAACACAAAACAGTTTGTTCTGAATCCTATCACTGGCTACCAAAGACCAAATGAGCATTACTATGAGTTCAGACACCATCCATAATATATGTCAGACCAAGCCATCAGTTATCATGTATCATGAAAACAGAACTGCACCTCTACAATATCAAGGTATACAATACTACAACAAAGTTCATTAAAACAGTGCTGACAAAGTCAAAATGACATGGCATGGTTGATAAGTAACTCAAAATGGAGTAGTGAGAAACATATAAATACCCTACAGACTCCTCCTTGAATATGTTGTGTTTCTATATTGGCATATCCATAGACATACATATTGAAATATATACAGGAAACACACACACTTTGTCCTTCTCTCGCTCTCCCCGTCTCCCCCCCCCCCCTCTCTCTCTCCCATCTCTCCCGTCTCTCTTTCTCCCTCTCCCCGTCTCTCTCTCTCTCTCTCTCCGTCTCTCTCTCCCTCCCTGTCTCTCCCTCTCTCTCTCGCTCTCTCTCTCTCTCCCCGTCTCTCCCTCTCTCTCTCGCTCTCTCTCTCTCTCCCCGTCTCTCTCTCTCTCCCCGTCTCTCTCACTCTCCCCGTCTCTCTCGCTCTCTCCCCGTCTCTCTCACTCTCCCCGTCTCTCTCGCTCTCTCCCCGTCTCTCTCACTCTCCCCGTCTCTCTCGCTCTCTCTCCGTCTCTCTCTCCCCGTCTCACTCTCCCCGTCTCTCTCGCTCTCTCTCTGTCTCTCGCTCTCCCCGTCTCTCTCGCTCTCCCCGTCTCTCTCTCTCTCTCTCTCTCTCTCTCTCTCTCTCTCTCTCTCTCTCTCTCTCTCTCTCTCTCTCTCTCTCTCTCTCTCTCTCTCTCTCTCTCTCTCTCTCTCTCTCTCTCTCTCTCTCTCTCTCTCTCTCTCTCTCTCTCTCTCTCTCTCTCTCTCTCTCTCTCTCTCTCTCTCTCTCTCTCTCTCTCTCTCTCTCTCTCTCTCTCTCTCTCTCTCTCTCTCTCTCTCTCTCTCTCTCTCTCTCTCTCTCTCTCTCTCTCTCTCTCTCCCTCTCCCTCTCTCTCTCCCCCTCTCTACATTAAGTATCCACATGTGAGCAGCATTCTCTCCAGCATTTGGATATGAAGCAACTCTATGAAAAAAAATTACTTACATACTTTAAACTATGACAGATAAAACTGAGGCAAAACCAAGGTCATTTTATGTGCCAGACATAAAATCCCACAGAGGGACTAAAACCTAGTCTAGACAGAAGGGAGAGGACCGCTGGACAGGGAAATACATTCTAATGGGTCCATCATGTACTACTGTAACATAGTTATAAATAAGTAGCCATCGATGACCATGCAAATTCAAACCACAGATAACAACACATGGTAACACATTCAATACTAATTGCTATAAAAGAAAACAATTGTAATTGTACACTGTATCAAAAAATCCACTGTGACCTTCAGTTCCTTGTCTTGTCTAAAAGAGCCATAAAGAGCCTGTCCATCTGAATACATCATCCAGTGCTTAAGGTCCATGTACATTAGGTTTCCTTTGTCCTTTACAGAATGGAAGTCATTATATCACCAGTAGGCCCAACAAGTGAATTGCACTGTACTCCTGTTGGGTTAGAGGTTGTTGTAGAGTCGCAGGCTCTTCAGTCCACAGGATGAAACGGCAAGATATATTCCTTAAGGTAGTGTAGGGAGTGTCCATTCCTTTACTAGAGGTGTCTCTAGTTAAGTGCCTATTCAGTCCTCATAAAGTTAAAGTGAATCAGTTGAAGGTAACTGTATTTACCAGATCAAGATGTTGAGTAGTGCTCCCTATAAATGTTAATGTACTTTTCACCATCATCCAATCGTTGTGAAGGCTACTGCCAAAAAGTTTGAGAAAATGTTGTAGAAGATGGTGGAAAATGAGTTCCAAATGGTCTGCAGCCATTTCAACTGAAAGTTTAACTGCCACTGTGTAACTGTACAGAGGTCAAGAAGACCCAGGCCCCAAACCTTCGACCTCCGACCTTCAGCCTCAGTTCTCAGGCAAACAGGTTTTCCGACCGGAGTATGATGGGTGTCACAGTCTCGATGTCGTGGTAGCTGTTCTTGCCGTTCATGTGTTCGGTGTGCCCGTCAATGCTGTAGCAGCGGTGCACCTCCGTCAGAGATGACGCCACGTATGAGGCTGAGCGGAAGACGTCTGCGTGGGCGAAGTTACTACCAAACTGGATCCTCTGCTGGTTCCAGTGCCTTCGCAAAACACCTTGGACCTGGAAGAAAGAAGTTTACATTGCTTCAACGTTATACCTAATCAATGTAATTATGGTCGCATCAACTCAGCTTTCTGATGGAGAGTTAGTTCAGAATTGATGTAACATCACGCTGAAGTCTTACCTCCCCATTGAAGAAGCAGAAGATGGTGGCAACCAGGAGACCCTGAAGATAGAAAGAGGATACTTCAACACAAAGAAGATAACACTAACCAGTTTGGGACACTATTCTTACTTCACTTCTAGAGTTAAGTTAGAAATTCTAAAGTTCTCTAGAGTTCTAGAAACTGTTCTAGAGTTGAGTCCTACCTGGTAGTGCATGAGGATGTTCTAGAGTTGAGTTAGAAGTTCTAGAAGTTCTCTAGAGTTCTAGAAACTTGAGAATGTTCTAGAGTTGTCCTACCTGGTAGTGCATGAGGATGTTCATAATATAGTCGTAGATCTCCAAGGCGACGCGTCCCTGGGGTTTGTAGGGGAACAAGACAAACTGGATGCCCAGGAGAGGGACCAGGATCAGGGTGGCTCTCACAGCCTTCATGTAGAGGCTAGATTCAGCCTGATGGGTCACCTAAAATACAATACAACTTTATTAGTCCATTTGTTACAGCAAATAGCAGAAATTCTGCTCTGCTTGTTGGTGGATTACCTTCAGCTTGGTGATGAGGACACGCACAATATTCAACAGGAAGAACAGATTCACCTGGAGAGAGGGGGGGAGGAGAGAGCGAGAGAGAGGGAGGGATAGAGAGGAGGGGGAGAAGAGAGAGAGAGAAAGAAGAGAGAGAGAGAAAGAGAGATATTTAGGAAATAAGCCAATGAGTCCAGTCGGAGACCAGCATATTATGTCCAAAGTAAATGTACTTAAAATCCCACCCAGAGTATAAAGGAGACATGAAGTTGACGACAGTTTTGTTTCCAGTGATCACACAAGGAAAAGAACAGTTATTGTACTTATTGTAACTGTGGCTTAAAGAAGGGCTCACCAGCAGGGCAGCACAGATGGGACCGTGGATGATATACAGCAGGGATGTGTTTGAGCTGATCCAACAACTGTGGAGGAGAGAGGGAGATACCAAGAGATATTTGACTCGTGTGGACAACGTGGCTTATCCATGACTCATGTCTGAGAATGGCATATCTATCAAAGACCAGAGAGAAAGTTCTCAGAAGACTTACTTATCATTGTAGTAGTAGCTTCGTGCTATTGCATGTATCAATGCAGGTATGAGTGGAAATCCTGGGAGATGATTCAATAATAGATTTTAATGGATGACATAATGGACCACTCTAAGACGAACAACTGTAATTCAACATGAAATGAACCCCTAAAAACATCCCTTAAAAAGGCAAAAGCTGTTTAATAGTGTAATAGTTAGTTGATTGGTTTCATTAGTTAATGGTTTGATCATAACTTGACATACCCCATCCGAGCAGGTAGTACCACATGAGGAGTTGTTTCTCAGCGAACACGGCCACGACGATGAGGGTGTGTAGGTAGATGCCCTCACACAGCATCCAGAAGTAGTTACAGCCAAACAGGTACAGGTGAATAAACATGATCACCTTACAGCTCACCTGGTGGTGGTGGGAGAAGCACAACTAGTATCAGCTTGGAATAGATGTTGAGTAGATGTTTACCTTGAGTTACGTGTCTACTGCGTTTGGAAATCCTTTAGTCATTATTTACATCCTAAGTTCATTCTGTTCTTTTGAAACAGGTTGGGACCTTCAATATATATACCTTTAATATATATATATATATATATATATATATATATATATATATATATATATATATATATATATATATATATATATACCTTTAATGTATACACTACCGGTCAAAAGTTTTAGAACACCTACTCATTCAAGGGTTTTTCTTTATTTTTACTATTTCCTACATTGTAGAATAATAGTGAAGACATCAAAACTATGAAATAACACATATGGAATCATGTAGTAACCAAAAAAGTGTTAAACAAATCAAAATGTATTTTATATTTGAGATTCTTCAAATAGACACACTTTGCCTTGATGACAGCTTTGCACACTCTTGGCATAAAATATAAATATAACATATATTTTTATTTGTTTAACACTTTTTTGGTTACTACATGATTCCATATGTGTTATTTCATAGTTTTGATGTCTTCACTATTATTCTACAATGTAAAAAATAGTAAAAATAAAGAAAAACCCTTGAATGAGTAGGTGTGTCCAAACTTTTGACGGGTACTGAACATGTACAGTATAATGACTGCTGCGTTGCATACTCACAGGGTTGTACTAGTTCCTGGTTGTTAGTCATCATACTCACAGGGTTGTACTAGTTCCTGGTTGTTAGTCATCATACTCACAGGGTTGTACTAGTTCCTGGTTGTTAGTCATCATACTCACAGGGTTGTACTACTTCCTGGTTGTTAGTCATCATACTCACAGGGTTGCTCTGTACTAGTTCCTGGTTGTTAGTCATCATACTCACAGGGTTGCTCTGTACTAGTCCCTGGTTGTTAGTCATCATACTCACAGGGTTGTACTAGTTCCTGGTTGTTAGTAATCATACTCACAGGGTTGCTCTGTACTAGTTCCTGGTTGTTAGTCATCATACTCACAGGGTTGTACTAGTTCCTGGTTGTTAGTAATCATACTCACAGGGTTGCTCTGTACTAGTTCCTGGTTGTTAGTCATCATACTCACAGGGTTGCTCTGTACTAGTTCCTGGTTGTTAGTCATCATACTCACAGGGTTGCTCTGTACTAGTTCCTGGTTGTTAGTCATCATACTCACAGGGTTGCTCTGTACTAGTCCCTGGTTGTTAGTTATCATACTCACAGGGTTGCTCTGTACTAGTTCCTGGTTGTTAGTCATCATACTCACAGGGTTGTACTAGTTCCTGGTTGTTAGTCATCATACTCACAGGGTTGCTCTGTACTAGTCCCTGGTTGTTAGTTATCATACTCACAGGGTTGCTCTGTACTAGTCCCTGGTTGTTAGTTATCATACTCACAGGGTTGCTCTGTACTAGTCCCTGATTGTTAGTTATCATACTCACAGGGTTGCTCTGTACTAGTCCCTGGTTGTTAGCCACCGCTGTCAACCAGATGATGGTGATGACTGAGTTCAACACAAATGAAAAAAATAGGTTTTTGTGGAGCGTTATCCTCTGGCAGCTTAGACTCCTGGTAGGGAAAGAAATAAAGAAAGATGTAATAAAAGAAAGAAAATATCCTTATGTTAAATGGACAACAATGGAAGGGGATCAATGTACTGTCTTTATCGAGTTAAAGTCCTTATAAATACATTTCCCCAACATAATTGATTACACTTTTGTCGTTCATGCCTCCTAGTGAGTAGGCCAGTATGAATTAGTCTTTCTCCTTTCCATCTAAAATAATTAAATTATTCAATCTAATGTATGAAAAACACCATATATATAATTTTAAACATTTGTGGGGAATGCTCTAAGAGAAGATTGTGTTCATTTTTTATGGTCCTGTTTTGTAATTTAGTATTTTATATGTGTGTTTGTATTGTGCAGGGCTCGTCTGAAAAAGAGACTTGGTCTCAATATGACACCCTGATAAAATATAGGTTAATAATATAAAATATAAAACAGTAGCATACTTATGGGGTAACAGAGTGACTTACTTGAAATGAAAAAAGATTCCCAATGAGAAGAACAATGACGTCAGCGACAGTCCATGTCCAATCAGAACCAGGTAGTAGAGATTCATCGCTGTCTGAGAAAGAATACAGCATGTCAACCTAACATGCATTACAATGTATTATAAACTGGGTCGTTCGAGCCCTGAATGGTGATTGGCAGACAGCCGTGGTATATCAGACCGTATACCAGGGGTATGATAAACATTTATTTTTACTGCTCTAATTATGTTGGTAACCAGTTTATAATAGCAATAACGCACCTCGGGGGTTTGTGATATATGGCCAATATACCACGGCTAACGGCTGTATTCAGGCACTCCACGTTGCGTCATGCATAAGAACAGCCCTTAGCCGTGGTATATTGGCCATATACCACACCTCCTCGGGCCTTATTGCTTAAATATCCACAACAACATAACTACATAGATTTGAAAAAAGCTTATCAAAAGGTGACTTTTCTTACCACTCTTCCTGCGCTGGTGTATGCTGTACATTTGGTGTAGTTTGTCCATGTCCTGTTGCTCTCTGGGTGTAGAAACCAATCACCCGTTTCACTGCACACTTTGGACGCCATTTCTGGTGGTGAGAAATAGAAGGTGAGTGGGGTAATGCATCAACCAACCGTGAGTCAACAGCAGAGCGGATAGGTGTGACACTTGCTCATCTCAGCAATCAACAAAGCATTAATTCAAAAAGAACGATATCCATTTACGAGAATAACTTTTATCCCTTTATCCATACTAAAATAATACATGTTGAAAACAGCAAAGGACATTTCTCTAAAAGCCTACCAGAGAATAGCCAGGCTGACTCTTACATTACCTCATACAGTCTTATACAATAATCTCTGTTCAATGTCGTTGGGTTGGAGAGGCCAGGCAGGATGCAAAATACAGACCTGCTGTGTCAAAGTCTTGGAAGTAGTCTGGACAGTGCTGGTTTGTAGTGAAGCCTGCCTCTGTGTCCTCCCAGCACAGCCAGCCATCCCACGTCCTGTTACAAACTGGCCCTGAGTGAAGGGACACAACAACACACGCAGTTTAAAAGGATACTTTGAGATTTTGGCAATGCGCATGGTAGCAGATACTCATAGACTTCCAGTCATTGCACTAACGCTAGTTAGCATTGGCTCGCAAAACTACCTATAACTTCATTCATACTGGACACAGATACATAAAAATGGTATCCACGACTTCATCTGACTCTGGGGAAGTAGATAAAGGGCATCATTGCCAGAATCCAGAGGTATCCCTTTAACATACTTTTAAGTTGAAACTGAAACTAGGTCGTCAGTTCCTTAGAAGGTGATATGCACTGGGGTTAGGACAATTTCAGTTAAGACTGAAGACCGTTTAAATTCAAATTGAATATGCTAAGAGTAAATTTATATTGGTCAACTGCCATTGAAATACTCTACTGTGTAAATCATGAGATTGAAATGGAACAAATGAGCTACCCCATTACAACCTGCACCACACCACCCTAAAGGGACACTTACCTATTTTGTTGTGTTTGTCGTTTTTCATGATCTTCTGATAGCACTCAAACTGAGCAGTGACTATTGTGTTCCTGGTGAGACCGATGTCGTGGTAGACGTTCTGGGGATAGTGCTGCTGCTGGGAGTCATTCCCCTCAGGGCTCGCCAACACACACAGCTGAGAAGAAAATGGCCAACACTCAGAGGAAACATCACACTCACGGACAGGTCAGGAGATGATCGTAGAGAATTTTAGTGTATCAAACCAAATCAAGAGAGTGAATGTGTAGATTGAGAGTTAAATATGAGTTATAATAATGTTTTAATGACTTTCAAGAGGAATCATACTCACTCTACATGCCACTGTGAGTTTATAAAAGGCATATCGAGGACAAAGGGTAAATAACTTCACAACTTGGGTGAGTATATTACCTCAGTGACAGAACACAGCAACAGAAGTGAGACTATGGCGTTAGCATCCATCCTGGCTCTGCTGTCAACGGGTCCAGGAGGAGAGATAGAGACAGGTCAGCAGGTCTGTGAATGGTGGACAGGGTTTTACTGAGAGGAACATTTCACCCCCAACCAAGCTAACTGATATATATGGCTCAGAGCCAAGACTGGTTGCAATAATAATCACCCTATCAGTCTCAGAGAGAGGGAGAATATACTGCAGAAACAGGGAGAAGAGGGAGAGAGATACACTAAAACAAGGTTTCTTCAAGAAAACTAAGGCCTTTATAGATGGATCTAGATGAACCAGTCATATGATTGAATGCTATGTCACTCATATGATAAATGAATTACATTATTATCAATGACATTGTCACTTATATGAATGTTATGTCCAGGGGCGCAATTTTCACTGGGGACGGGGGGGACGGGGGGGATGTCCCCCCACATTCTGAAATTGCATTTTTGTCCCCCCCCCAGTTTTATCTTTGGAATGTGATACATAATGAGGCAATGGTCTGCTTTAGGACCATGCGTAAAAAATAAATTATGCCCCCCCCCCCCCACTACTAAAACCAAAGTTTCGCCCATGGTTATGTCACCACTGACATAGCCAACTACCCTATCACACCCATGTCAGTAAACAAAACATCTGTCTATTTCAAAATACACTTGTTTTGGTTTGAAAGCATTAAAGAGACACACGTTGATGTGATGTGATGAAGCCATCAATCACACAGAACTGAACCCAGAACCAACCCCTTTGGTCCTTTCCTTAATAATAAAACACACATGGCATCTGTGAAAGGAACGGCACCAACTTACAAATATACTACCCATAAAACCAAGATACCATACATAGTGAGTAGTGGGTACTATAAATCTGTCTATCACATACATCCACAGGGATCTCGGCTCCTCAAACTCACACCCCTGGATATTAATGCATTAGCTATCTTTTTAAAAACAAAAACAGAGCTAGCGACGGTCGTTCCCCAAACATGCAGCGTCAGGTTTAAACCATCAGCTTGGCTATAAGACAAAAGCACTTCTATTCTCTGAAGCAAAGCAGAATAACAGCAGGCCCAACCATGATAACCTTGTGCCCTTCCTGAAGCACCAGGGAGGAACAGCAGGGAGGGGCCTGAGAGACATGTCAGGGTTTCCTCTCCAAGCTTTCCTGGGTCATAACATGGAGGGTTGAGTCGGCCGACACCCCCAAAGGTTCCACAGTACCAAATGAATGGAATTCATGAGGGGGTGGGGAAAGAGAGTGTGTGTGAGTTTATGAGCGAGTTTGGCAGAACCAAGGAAACCAAGGAAACATTGAGGTATTTCATTTCCCAGGACCCCCCCCCCCATGCCATGCTCTCTCTCTCCATCTCCTCTCCCTGTCTCTCTCTATCCCTCTCTCTCTTTCTCTCTCTACACTTTCCTGCAGTAGCCCCATCCCACCCCTCCTAAATCAGGAAGCACTTGTCAACCCTCTGACAGTTTGTGTAACTTATGTCCTTCTTGAACACACCCCTGGAAATGTACCCAAATCTTTCCACTGTCCAAAACTCTAGTCAACACAGTGCTTTCTCTCTTAAAAGGGGCACATTCAGGGGCACCAACCCCATTCCAGTGTGTAGCTAGCACACCTGAAGATGAAAGTGTTGTTGCACTTGTTTTGTTACAGCATGCCCTGCATCCAGTGCTCGACTTGGACTGAAATAGGTGCCAGTACTGTTTATATTTAGGTGCAGGAGCTCCACAGTACTTTTGAGCTAACATTCTATAAGAGGAACAGGAGCTCAAGCAGTAGAAACTTTGCGGTGCCGGTACTCAGCTCCGGTGAGCTCCTGGCCAAGTCAAGCACCGCCTGCATCTGTATAGTGTATTGAAATAAGATAAACCCTTTGTCAGTGTGTGTGTACTCCCCTCACATCTCATCTCTTCGGAATGGAATCTTTTTCACATCAATGAATTGCAGCAAAACCAATCACAGTGATAGAGAGGTGGGTGTAAGTTTTACATGGTGCTGCTTCTGAAGTCAGAACCAAAGCCTTCTATCAATCAGTTTAGACTGACCATGGTGCTTTTGTAACCATGTAACCATTGTAATGAGAAGTTTGCCAGCAGACATCTGCAGTCCAGGCTATTACCTAACAGGCAGTGTGAGCTTTTCAGCAGGCGTCAAGAAGTGGCTTCCAGACATCCTCTGAACTGTCTGGATCTCCATGACAACAGATAGTGAAGGTTATATTGTCCTGAGAGGGACCAAAGCCGTCATAGAACTCAGTGAAGCTGTGCAACCAGCTAATATGTGGCATTGTAATGCTCAATAGAAAGAACATTAAACTTACAAGATGAAAAGTTGGTAGAAAAACGATGTAACTTCTATAGTATCCCCTTGTGTGTGAAGGATATAGCCCGTTGATCTCTTTCCCTTGTTCATATTGTCGTGTCATTTTGTCTCCCTGCCTTTCGTGAAGCGTTCTTTCTAGATGTGTATATAATCCTGTCCTGCTGACACCATGGCCAGCCCTAGCTATCTAAACCATATTATTCCTTAGCATTTCATCATGTTCAAACTTCCTCTTACATAAGAATGCAGATAACAACAACAACAAAAATAGCAACAACAGCAACAGGGTATGAGTGAACGTAAACCGTAAGGTTTAAACAACTGTTCTCCAGAAGGCACTCTTCATGGTTTATCAAGATTTATTAGCTCTTGACCCAATCTTAACATAAACCATATACTATCACTTTATTATCATTAGGCCTATTTGTGTAGACATTTTTATTCTGATCCACCTTGATAGCCTACCCAAACCCAATCAGAACCAATTTCAGAAAGAGACCAGAAATTATTCAAATCTGGCATTCCTGCTGGACTGGCATTCATTAAAATGTGTCTTACCTTACTGAGAAGTGTAGCCTTCAAATGAAAAGAAAATAGCAAATTCTGCTTTTCCCGACGCTGTTCGCAGAGCGCTAATAGTCCGGTTGTGCGTTCTGCGAGGGTTCAATCCAGTGTGCTCTACTGTAAACGCGAGGAGAGGAGCTCGAGCTGTCAAGTTGAAATTGATCCACTACAGTGGCATCCTGTGACATCATCACAAACCGCCTCTTCCCCGGGAGGGTCTCATCCCCTTTTGGCTGCTGGTGTCAGAATGGCCTCAATTTCAGTTCCCGTTTTGGCTCGGATTTAGCCTATTTTACATCTCTATATTCGTTGGAAGATTATATAACATGAGTTCACATTTCGACTACAATTGAATTAGGCTGACCGACATTTTCCAAATTTGATAGACCTATACACATTTTTAAATGCTCAAATAAGCTAAAAACTTCTAAAATATATAGTTGAATGTAGCCTAACGCATGCACTTTACTTACTTAATCCATCTACCCATTTATTTTAAAAAAATAGAAGCGCACACTTTCTCACCTTGCCTATAGTCCAAGACTGCCTCTGTGGGGTAAACATGGAAGGGCAGGGACACAAACACGTACATATTGTACAGACACTCTAACACACACATTATTTTGTTGTTGTATTGTTTGTATTATTTGTTTGTTTGTACATCGTTGTATTTAAAATTTGTGTGACTGTCCTTGTCTATTAGTGTATCAATGTTTTGCTACTTGTCATGTTGTTTGTTTGTTTTTGTTTTTACCCCAGGAGGAGTAGCTGCTGCTTCTGCAAAAGCTAATGGGGATCCAAATAAACAAACAAACAACCGGAAGTTGAGCCGCGTTATTTGACTTCCATGTTTCTCTCTGAACGTTCAGTAATGTTGCATCCTCCTGAACAAACCCCAGGTTTATAATCCTAATAATGCTGTAGTTATAGAGGGCATCCACTAGAGGGCAGAATGGGATCGTTGTTAGATACAGAAAAAAAGAAAACTTGAAATCACTGAAAGTATATATGAACGTTTGCTTGTACAGTATACGTGCTTTCTCATTTGGTACTACTTCAAGTAGCCTAATCAATTCCACTCACGGAACCATCTGAATTAGCATGACACTGAATCAAAATCCACTGCAGAAATGTAGCCTATTTCCTGAACCCAGACACATCTTTGATCAATTTTGACCCATTTTATTCTAGGGATGAAAATGTACAAATTAACAAGTGGCATTACATATCACTCCAGGGGTCTTTGAGTCTAAAGGCAACTAAAAAGTCCTTAACTTGTGTGAAGCCTACTTGAGCAAAGGGATTGTAATGCAAAAGGAACTGAGAATATGATTACTGTTGCTCTAATGATGTTTCTAAGGGTAAGAGACAAACAAATTAGCTCTCTTACGGGATAACTCAAATTAAAGCATTAAAATGAACGTTTCATATTTATTTTAATGACATTGCTCACTGGGTTTGACACAATAGCTATCTCTTAAATGATCCTTATAAAGGGCACTCAGCCATTGCTAAGCATCTGTAATATCCCTTAGAACACAACCACTGGTCATTAACTCAGCCATTCAAAAATGTATTATTTTCAACTGTTGCTGCATGACATTAAAGCACCCAATTATTCTGCTCTATAATGCACTTATTTAATACACTTCATTACAGTTTTTCTCAATTGCTAAAACACAAAACCTCATCTTCAAGCACTATTTACAAAACCTCTGACTCCTCTCGCAAAATGAAACATTCGCCTCAAAACAGTCTTACCTGTGTTCAAAATCAAACACTGCTCTCAAATCATAAACAAAGTGATCTAAATAATATACACTCTCAAGCAGTCAGTAAACAATACACCGAAAAATAGAAAACACATTGTTCAAAACATACAGTTCTCAGGGAGAAGTACATTTTAAATCTGAAAACAAATTTCATATTTTTCCGTCATTATCTTTTGATGAACGAAAACATGTTCTATCATAGTAGCTCAAAATTGATCAGAAATTACTACTCTGCTTTGCTCTTTGCAATTTTGTTTTTTGTTCTTCCTCCTCCTTGAAACCCTATTTTTACAGTACTGTACCCTGCATCTCACAAACTTGTCCTTTGTCTCTGTGATACTGTAATTCTTGTTCTTTGTTGATATGAACCTGCAACCAGTCAAAATCTATTGAGCAGTCAGTACTGTTAACAAATGGAAAGCACAATGTTCAGGGCCATACAATTTGTCTATTGTACAGTATTCAGCCTACAATGCACTGTATTACAGTATACAATACTAAAAGGGACAAAAACCAAAGGAGTAAACATGTGATCAATGTGCTTCTTCTTGTCTTTGGGCTGGGTCAGGCCAGATCACTATGTCGACATCACAAGCAATATTGTCCCTCCTGAGGCAACGGGGGAAGAAGCCTCTTGTGTGCCGTATCCAGCCCTGACATGATTCCTCACCTATATCACCACAGGCTAAATCCATGGCTTGCAGCATATCTCCTCTGGTGTAGAGTTGTCTATCATACCCTTTCCATCTCCAAGAGGAGATAAACTCCTCAATCGGATTCAGGAAAGGCGAGTATGGAGGGAGGTACAAGTTCATAAACTGCCCATTGATGTTAAACCATTCCCTTACCTGAGCAGCTCGGTGGAAACTGACATTGTCCCATACTATCACATAGGTGGGAATGGGATTCTCATCCTGTTACGATGGAGGACACAGTCAATTGTGGAAATGCTCACACTGTCGATTCCCTGGAAGTGTGTGTTGTCTTGTATCACTCGTTCCTGAATTTCTCTGAGTCGTATTGCATTATCTTGAAGGACCATGCCAACTATAACGGCCTCTTGCTCCCGAGTGAATATAGCTTTCCTTCCACCTGCATGTGGCAGCCTTGCAATTCTACATAAAGTAGTTGTGCAGTTACAAAACATATTCATGCAGTACAATACATACAGTGATCAATTTTACAAATGTATATTGAAACAGCTGCATATAGTGTAGTACAGTAAATTTGCAATTACAAAAATACAGTAGCATACTGTACCTGTTCTCTTCTCTGAATGTCCTTACTATGGTGGACACAGAAAATCGGCTCAAATTGGGTTGCACTCTAAGTCCTGCTTCCCTCATTGTCAGTCCATGGACAAGAAAATGGTCTATGACTGTTGCTCGAATTTCATCAGATATTTCCACTCTTTGTCTTCCTCTTCCTCTTTGTCCTCCTCTTCCTCTTTCTTGCCCTCCTCCTCCTCTTCCTCCTCGTCGCCCACCTCGCATACACACTCGTCCTCTCACGTCGCTTCTTCTATCCATTCTCAGACTTTCTCCTTCCCACCTTCAACAACGTGTTTGCTCTCTGAACTGGCTTATATTGGTTGTCGCATCATTTGAAACAGGTTAAATCAATTTTGAGTGGTTGTGTTCAATCAATGACATGTGTTCTCTATTTGTATTTGATTGTTGCCACTTGTGTTTACCAGTATGTATGACATGTGCATTAGAGTGCAGAATGTGTTTTGAGAATGAGAATGTGTTTAGAGTTTTGCTGAAAAGTCTAAGTGAGATCTGCAAATTGTGTTTACCATGTTAAATGGTTTAAGGTATTGACAACAGACTGCATAATTAGCTAAATGAGTCCAGGCAACTGAGAACTTTGTTCAGCCAATGGGTTTTAGTGTTTTAGCAATTGAGAAAAACTGTAATCCATGCAATACGCTCACACACGTTTTCTCTGTATCAACTCTATTGCTAAAACATCAACAGGACCATGTTTTAGAAAATAATGCAGTGGTAAAGGCTAAATTGGGAAAAGTGGTGAGACGTTTTCATGCAGTGGATTTTTGGATGTAAGGTTAAATGTAGAGGGGCTGAGAGACCCTTTATGAAGCCGTACAGAGAAGGTAGGTCTAGTCTCTCGTGACATATGGTTAACATAAATGTTAATAATAATAATATGCCATTTAGTAGACGCTTTTATCCAAAGCGACTTACACTCATGTGTGTATACATTTTTACGTATGGGTGGTCCCGGGGATCGAACCCACTACCCTGGCGTTACTAGCGCCATGCTCTACCAATTGAGCTACAGAGGACCATGCAGAGGACGTAACACATATAGAGTAGCTGGCCGACGCACAGGAGATTTGGTTATGGGTTCTGAGATTAGGCCTACCAGGACTGCAGGAGTAAACACTTAGTCTGAGGGGTGAACTTGGTTGAAAGCAGTCATGTCAATCATTCAGCCAATCTGAGGGAATGTGTTCTAGAAGCATCATCCCTGACCTTGGAATGTTGAGAACACATTCTGGAACTATTCCTCTTCCTCTCTCACCTGTCAATCAACATGGTCAAGAAGAGGAGAGTGCATTTAAACTAGGCTGTCCAACCTGCATGCATCCTGAGGGCACTATCAATCAAAACCAGAATCCAGAAGTATCAGGTGACAGGGGGGTAACACAAAACAGCACTCTTCTTGTATTGTGATATGGATTTAAACTTTTATAGACTCACAGATTGGAACCCTTACTTCTGAAACTCTATCCTCACACCTCCACGAAGTCCCAGTCAATCTCCTGTGAGCTAAAGGTGCCTTCTATATCAAGTCTGGCAACCATGAAGCATCATTTTGACAAGCAGTGTATGACATCTGGGCCCTAGTTAAACATAAGCTGGCTGAGACATCTGCCTGCCAGGGACATAAGCCACTGAGTGAGCCACATGCCATCCCCCTCCACAGACTCAAGCTGAAGGAAAATGAGCATGTTATTTATTAATGGTAGAGTAGACACACTGACAGTTGGCACAGTTAGACAGCCAAGTGAATCACTTACTCACTGGAAGTGTCTCCTATATGTGACAAATCATTGCTGTGTCGCCGCCGGACAGTGTCCTCAGAATCACTGGTGCTTCAACTGTACCTGTCACCTAGACTGTTATTAGAATCCTGTCTATGGAGTGATAGAGGGAGGAAGAGAGGGGGGAAAGGATATAGAGTACATAAAGTACTAGAGAGAGAGAGAGAGAGAGAGAGAGAGAGAGCGAGAGAGAGAGAGAGAGAGAGAGAGAGAGAGAGAGAGAGAGAGAGAGAGAGAGAGAGAGAGAGAGAGAGAGAGAGAGAGAGAGAGAGAGAGAGAGAGAGAGAGAGAGAGAGAGAAAGAAAGAAAGAAAGAAAGAAAGAGAGAGAGAAATAGACTTGTACATCATGTACCAAATCTTTGCCTAATTGGTATGATAATACAACAGCTATGGGCAAAAATCAATCAGTCAATATAAAACATGGAATGCAAATAAATTGCCTTCAATATTATAACCAACACACACTCCTATTCACTGACTGACTGAGTCTCATTCCTAGAAAATCTCAGACATTCCATTAGTTACACAGGGTGTGTGTTGATAGGGATGAATCAATGATGGGTTCGACACAAAATACCATCATAACAAGATCTGAGGAGAGCCTGCAGAACAAATGAAGGGTGAGAAACTCTCATCTATATTTAGCCAGCGTCTCTAACATGCATAAGGAAAACATGCAGGATGCACTTTAAGAAATTCCAGGAAGTGTGTGTGTGGGTATGGAGAGTCAGTGAAGAGAAGCATCAGTGATGAGGGCATATCAAGATACATAAGGAATGACATGACACAGGACACACCCACCATCCATCAAATCACAGTACAATCATGAGCCTGTGGCGTCCATTAGTGGGAGGGCTATTTTGCATAAAATAAGGCATGTGAAATATCTGAAACACATTTAGCATAGTATGCCTTATTCATAGAAAACCCATCTGACTGATGATCCAAGTTACAGAACTAATGTAACCTAAACCTACAAGGTATAGAAATATTGTAACCTAAACCTACAAGGTACAGAACCCAGATCATCTACATGACAAGACCCTGTTGCCCACTGAGTTAGAGCCTAAATATTAGCTTAGAGTAACACCAGTCCTTATGCTTCAGACCAGACCAGGTCACCTGGCTAGCATTGTTCACACGTCATTAACATGGTCACATTAGCCTGGAATCCAAACTGATACGCTTAGTTTCACCAT
Source organism: Coregonus lavaretus (assembly GCF_964263955.1). Taxonomy (NCBI): domain Eukaryota; kingdom Metazoa; phylum Chordata; class Actinopteri; order Salmoniformes; family Salmonidae; genus Coregonus; species Coregonus lavaretus. The sequence continues at coordinate 4,418,208 of NC_140022.1, read as the reverse complement.
TGTTGGCTGTGGCCTCATACTGAAGACTGTTAGCTCACCCATTGTGACACTCTGGCTCTGGGACTTTTGTATTTGAGCCAGGGTGTATTTTGTTTTGTTGGGTTTTGGTTTGGTTATGTGGGGCATTTGGGTTATTTCTAGGTTTGCCTTTCTGTTGGTTTCATTTCTAGGTTTGGTCGATGACTCCCAATCGGAGGTAACGAGTGTCAGCTGTCGGCTCGTTATCTCTGATTGGGAGCCATATTTATTCTGTATGTTTTCTCATGAGGGTTGTGGGTTTTTGTTCCAAGTTCAGTCATTGTCACTGTTGGACTTCACTTTCGTCTTTTGTTTTGTATTGACGTGCTTTATAAATTAAAGTCATCATGTTCACTCGCAACGCTGCGTATTGGTCCGCTTCCTCAGACGATCGTGACACCCATTGTATGTTCTGTCCCTTTACATGTCTCTCAGACACAAGCAGCTGTTGTTTGATCGCTCTGTGATCACTCAAGCGTTCAGGGGAAATTACCATTTCAGCTCATTACCACAATAACGTGAATATGTCCTGCAGCTCCTCTGTCACTGAGGAAGATGAGAACAAACTGGTCAGTGGAACTCCTAAGGAGAACCTATGATCATTCTAACAATAATGTTGTAATTATTACATTCACTTTGTTATTTATTAACATTTCCCAGACTGCTTTGCGTGTTGCTCGTTCACATTCCATCCTTTCAGCTTTGAGGGACACACAGCTTTATTATTATTTATTATTGCAATCGTTTTTATTGTTTTTTAAAAGGTGAGAAGGACAGACAGGTTTGACAGTAACAAATGCCCTAAGGACTCTCATTCCACCCCAGTATTATTACTCATTGATATGGTGTTGAAGGAAATTAATACGAAGATGCATTGATTACAAATTAATGAATTTGTGAAGGTGGTTTGAAGGGAAACATGATTGATGTTGAAAGGTTACGAACGAGCATGTAACCGGTTCTGAACAAAATGATGAAAACTGTTTTAATATGGAAATAGCCAAACACCAAGCTAATAGGTGCCTCTGGCTATTTCCCTCCATCCCAAATTACTGAAATCTTTCAAAACCAGAAAAGTATATTCCTCAGAATTAAAGTCAAGGGCTGTTTGGGGGTTTCCACATTCAGTCGATACAGGTACTCACTTTACAAAGTTATGACATTGAGCCTAGTTGTCCTCAGTACATTTAGGAGAAATGTATGGCTCACACACATTGGAGGACCACTTTGGAAATAACTGTTTTTACTCTTTCATGTGTCATCCTCTGGGTTTCATTATACTTTTAAAACTGTTTTTAAACTGTATGGATTGTTTCACTCAAAATAAAACCAATCAATCAATCAATCAATACAGTACAAACAGCCATTGTGGGGCCCAAATTAATCAAGTGTGCCTTGGTGTCAGCCTTACCAACTTCTATGCTCATTAGCACACAAGTTGTTGTCAAGACACAAACTGATCTGGGACCAGCCTAACTTGATGACAGACACAGTAATAAATCCATAAATTAGTCAAACTGATCTGGGACCAGGCTACCTTGATGACAGACACAAAAATAAATCCACCCAGCTAGCATATTTGGTTCCTTAGAAATTGTGTGAACGTAAGTCTTTGGTTTCCCATTCATTCTGGGAACAAAGCCATAAGTTTCCTGACTGGTAAAACTGAACATTTTAAAAAATGTTCTGAGAACAGAAGTGAACATTTCACCTGTTCTGGGAACGTTAAGTTTTAGTTGAAGTGAGTTTCTGAGAACGTTTTACTATGGTTCCCTGAAAGTTTTCCTGGGAGGTTTTACTATCAGAAATTATAGGTTATTTAGAGGTTTTTGAATAACATCCTTAAAACTTTCACTGAATATTTCAATAAGACTTTTAATAACACTGCTAGCTTAGTTTGTGTTAAAGGGCCATAAAGTTTGCTGGATCGAATCCCCGAACCGACAAGGTAAAAATCTGCCGTTCTGCCCCTTGAGCAAGGCAGTTAACCCCCACAACAACTGCTCGCCAGGAGCAGATGACGTGGATGTCAATTAAGGCAGTTCCCCGCACCACTCTGATTCAGAGGGGTTGGGTTAAATGCAGAAGACACATTTCAGTTGAATGCATTCAGTTGTACAAGTTATTCCCCTTTCCCTGTTTTGAATTCCAAGCACAGATGGAAATTAATTTGCTTAGGCATTAATCATGCAAACACATTCTTTTGTTTTTTTGTGGCACAGCATCAGTGAGATTTGAACCTATGATGTTCTGTTCTTTATCGATGGACTTAGTCCACTGTGCCACCAGGATGGAACAGAATGTGTGTTGTGTTTTCTATGGGAAGTTTTCTTAATATTCTGAGAACATGACTTTAACTAGAACCACGAGGAAACCTGTAGGAAACGTTATGCTGAAGTATTGAAATTCCCACAGGAGAACGTTGTTTCTTAACGTTCTCTGAACTATTTGAGAACATTCCCAATGTTAAACCATTTCCAGAATGTTCCCAGAACATTACTAAAATGTTTATTAAACTTAACCAATTTTGAACGTTTAGGAAATGTTCTGTTAAAGTAACGAAATACCAAGAAAATAACGTTATTTTGTCAAGTTCCTTGAATGTGCTGAGAATGTTCAAAAACCAAGCAAATATTCTGCACCATTCCAAGAAAGTTGTGGAAAGGTTGTATGCAAAATAACCATAGGACAACCACTCTCTCACCAAGCTCTAAGAAACACATGGTTCTCAGAACGTTATGCGCTAGCTGGGCACCCATTGGTCTGCCATGCATTCCTCTGTGCCAATGGGGTTAGATAGACAGATAATATTATTTGACATCATCAGACAGCACTCACTGAAACCCCACATCAAAACAGAGAGGAAAGGGAAATGACTGTATACAGACTCTTAGAAAGTACTCTCATTCCATTCCACCTGAGTGGCAGCGGAGGGGCTTTCTGAGAGCTTATTGGCTACTGGTTATATATACTGTATAAACGCTGGAAACAAGGCTTTGTTCATGAAAATGTGGTCACAGTAAAGTCATTGTGCATGTATTGTTTTAGGGATAGTGAGACCAAAGGATACTTTGGTTGCTTGTTTCTATTTAGTTCTTTCTTTTTCTCTCTTTTTCTTTCTTTCTTTCTTTCTTTCTTTCTTTCTTTCTTTCTTTCTTTCTTTCTTTCTTTCTTTCTTTCTTTCTTTCTTTCTTTCTTTCTTTCTTTCTTTCTTTCTTTCTTTCTTTCTTTCTTTCTTTCTTTCTTTCTTTCTTTCTTTCTTTCTTTCTTTCTTTCTTTCTCTTCTTTCTTTCTTCCCTCTTCTCTCGCTTTCCCTTTTTTCTTTGGAACTGTCAACTTTCTTTCTATCTTCAGAAGTGTGTTTAGATTCTCCAAACGACTCCAACAGACTCTAATCTACACCATGCTCTGCTTGTAGCATAGTCTGGTTCTTACATGAGGCAGAGACTAATGCAGCTTGTCCCAGCCTTTAGAAAACAGTCTCTGAGCCACAGCACTGAATCCATCAGGTTTATTGTTCTGCTGTGATGGGTCCAACTGGGGGAGTGTGTGTGTGTGCGCATGTGTGTGTGCGTGTGTGTGTGAGATGTGTGCAGACTACCGCCTCATCTGTTTTACATTACTCACTGCTCTGTTTCACTGAGCCCCTGTCTTTTAGGGCAGATGGAGGGGTGAGGGAAAGGGATGTGTTCACACCAAGGGAACCCGTTGGGTAGGGTTTATGATATCTGATGTTATACTTCTATGGTTAGGATTTTCTTTATTTAAATAATGTTCTGACCTGGTATACACAGTGGGCTTTTCTTTCTGCCACATTGACTGACTTTCCTGTGAGGGTATTATGCACCATATGTCTACAGTAGGTCTGGTTGTATTGTCTACAGTAGGTCTGGTTGTGTTGTCTACAGTAGGTATGTTTGTGTTGTCTACAGTAGGCCAGGTTGTGTTGTCTACAGTAGACCAGGTTGTGTTGTCTACAGTAGACCAGGTTGTGTTGTCTACAGTAGGCCTGGTTGTGTTGTTTACAGTAGGTCTGGTTGTGTTGTCTACAGTAGGTCTGGTTGTGTTGTCTACAGTAGGCCTGGTTGTGTTGTCTACAGTAGGCCAGGTTGTGTTGTCTACAGTAGGTCTGGTTGTGTTGTCTACAGTAGACCAGGTTGTGTTGTCTACAGTAGGTCAGGTTGTGTTGTCTACAGTAGGTCTGGTTGTGTTGTCTACAGTAGGTCTGGTTGTGTTGTCTACAGTAGGTCTGGTTGTGTTGTCTACAGTAGGTCTGGTTGTGTTGTCTACAGTAGGTCTGGTTGCGTTGTCTACAGTAGGTCTGGTTGCGTTGTCTACAGTAGGTCTGGTTGTGTTGTCTACAGTAGGTATGGTTGTGTTGTCTACAGTAGGTATGGTTGTATTGTCTACAGTAGGTCTGGTTGTATTGTCTACAGTAGGTCTGGTTGTGTTGTCTACAGTAGGTATGGTTGTGTTGTCTACAGTAGGTATGGTTGCGTTGTCTACAGTAGGCCAGGTTGTATTGTCTACAGTAGGCCAGATTGTCTTGTCTACTATGACCAATGTATTATTATTATTGTACTTTGTACTCTCTCCCTGAACCCAAGTCGAAGAGATGCAGACTGCAGAATACACCGTTTTGGTTCGGGAGGAATGTTTACTTCAATAATTGTGTCTGCTGCTGTTGGATTGCATTGAATTAACCAACTAAAGGAAATATTTTTTTTAGAAATGTGCCCAAGTAAGCATTTTTTCGTTGATATTAGCTAATGTTTGAACTGTCATACCCTTTTAATGCATACAGTAGACCTCGCAATACTAAGAGGATAAGTAGGTCTAATGATATGTATTTCTAAAATGTAGCGCTGTGCACAAATAATGACACACACACACACACACACACACACACACACACACACACACACACACACACACACACACACACTCGTTCTGTGATGGTGCCTTTTATTCATAGCCCTATCCAATGCAGTTATGCTGCTTTGAATGCAGTCCACATACATGAAAACACTATTATACACCTGCCATAATAACAGCTATTGCTTATTGCATGGGGGAAGTGGATTAAGTCTATTTCAACACAGTTGGGATGAGAAATCTCCTCTTTGGCAGCAATCTCTCCCGCATGCTCTCATCTCCTACTCTCCATTGCAAGTGGATGAGCTCAGAATGATGGATGAAAAACTGGGCCATAACCCACCTCCGCTTTATGAGGGATTGGAAACTCTACTCTAGACTCTCTCACCAGTTTTGGTCTTTGGGGTATACAACACTAAAGACAATGTTTTTCTCCCTATACTATTTCTGGAAGTTTCCTGTAGATGTTATGGCAGATAACAAAAAGACTGCAAGAAAACCTTTGCACTTCAAGGAAGTAAAACTTTCCAGTTTCAACCACTAATACTAAGACTTACTGTTTTGCTCTTGTAGAAGAGAAGAGGAGATGTGGGAAAAGGAGAGGAGAGAAGAGGATGCTGTGAGATGCTCCACTTCTTCATAGTAATCTTCACCTCCGGTCAGAGTGAACAGCTTCTGCTCTCTGAGCTAGTGAAGAGGTCTGTCTGTCTGACAGAGAGTGATAGAGAGGTGCTAGGACAGAACAGGCTGTAAAATTGCCTCCTGTTCACACTTTGCTGTAGCAAAACTCCTTCAGATAGATGAAAGATGGGAGCGAGACATTTTATCTCATAGCTCCCTTGGAAATTAACTCTGAACAGAACATCTGTGGAGAAAGAAGATCTCCTTTTCGAATGATCTCCTGTAAGTACTGGACTGAGGTGTACAATTTGACGGAGTGAATACATGTGCGTAGATGATTTCACAGTTTTTAAATCCCCACACTCCGTGCTCTTAGCTATCTATCTAGTTAAAAACATAGAGAGGCTCTGGCTCTGGTTCATTTTCACTGACAGGTAAAGAGCTCCTTTGGAGATAGGGCAAAACACTTCTGACATTTTAATGACATTCCAGAATGTATAGAAAGTGGGGTGCGAGAGTGAGGTGCATGAAATTAGGAGGTGGAGAGATAGAGAAAAATTATCACTTTCATGCATGACTGACTCCGCAGCTGTAATGAATTGAACGGAATAAACCTTTCGATTAAAAACCTGAAATTAAAAACCTGAAATTTGCCAGGAAATACAGACAAGTGGAAAACGTTTTCTTTTGAATTTGAGGCGGAAAGCGTTTTAACAATACGGCCTGAAGGACTTTACTGCAGTGCAGTCATCAGAGGCAGTAATAGTAGGCCTTTGTTTAAAAGGGAACATGTAATGAAATGTCAGTAGTTATATTTGACTGCATGTGTGTCAGTGTGTGTGTGTGTGTGCACGTCTACAACATACAGTACCAGTCAAAAGTTTGGACACACCTACTCATTCAAGGGTTTTTCTTAATTTTTTGCTATTTTCTACATTGTAGAATAATAGTGAAGACATCAAAACTATGAAATAACACATGGAATCATGTAGTAACCAAAAAAGTGTTAAACAAATCAAAATATATGTTATATTTTATTTTATATAAGTAGTCATCCTTTGTCTTGATGACAGCTTTGCACACTCTTGGCATTCTCTCAACCAGCTTCATGAGGAATGCTTTTCCAACAGTCTTGAAGGAGTTCCCACATATGCTGAGCACTTGTTGGCCGCTTTTCCTTCACTCTGCGGTCCAACTCATCCCAAAACATCTCAATTGGGTTGAGGTCGGGTGATTGTGGAGGCCAGGTCATCTGATGCAGCACTCCATTATTCTCCTCCTTGGTCAAATAGCCCTTACACAGCCTGGAGGTGTGTTTTGGGTCATTGTCCTGTTGAAAAGCAAATGATAGTCCCACTAAGCGCAAACCAGATGGGATGGCGTATCGCTGCAGAAATGCTGTTCTTGATATTTTCCGGATTGACTGACCTTCATGTCTTAAAGTAATGATAGACTGTAGTTTCTCTTTGCTTATTTGAGCTGTTCTTGCCATAATATGGACTTGGTCTTTTACCAAATAGGGCTATCTTCTGTATACCACCACTACCTTGTCACAACACAACTGATTGGCTCAAACGCACTAAGAAGGAAAGAAATTCCACAAATTAACTTTTAACAAGGCACACCTGTTAATGAAAATGCATTCCAGGTGACTACCTCATGAAGCTGGAGAGAATGCCAAGAGTGTGCAAAGCTGTCATCAAGGGAAAGGGTGGCTACTTTGAAGAATCTCAAATATAAAATATATTTTGATTTGTTTAACACTTTTTTGTTTCCATATGAGTTATTCTACAATGTAGAAAATATTACACATAAATAAAAACCCTGGAATGAGTAGGTGTGTCCAAACTTTTGACTGGTACTGTATGTGTGCACATGCATAGACCTTGCTGGCTGCTGTATCTGATTGAGAGATACAGGCTGTATGCTCTCCTATCCAGCACTGACTGTATACCAATCCCATGTTATCTAGTTTCCCATCCTCCTAACTGTATATCAATCCCATTGTCACACCCTGATCTGTTTCGCCTGTCTTTGTGATTGTCTCCACCCCCCTCCAGGTGTCGCCCATCTTCCCCATTATCCCCAGTGTATTTATACCTGTGTTCTCTGTTTGTCTGTTGCCAGTTCGTTTTGTTTCGTCAAGCCTACCAGTGGTTTCCCCCTTGCGCCTGGCTTTCTCAAGTTCCTGGTTTCCCGGTTTTTACCATTCTGCCTGCCCTGAGCCTACCTGCCGTTCTATACCTTGTTACACCACACTGGATTACTGACCTCTGCCTGCCCTGACTCTGAGACTGCCTGCTGTTCTGTACCTTTTGGACTCTGATCTGGATTACTGACCTCTGCCTGCCCCTGACCTGTGGTTTGCCTGCCCCCTGTTTTTGAAATAAACTTTTGTTACTTCAACACTGTCTGCATCTGGGTCTTCTCTTGAAATGTGATACCCATGTTATCTAGTTTACCACCCTCCTGACTGTATTCCAATCCCATGTTATCTAGTTTACCACCCTCCTGACTGTATACCAATCCCATGTCATCTAGTTTCGCACCCTCCTGACAGTATACCAATCCCATATTATCTAGTTTACCACCCTCCTAAGCACAGTAGCCACAGGTTTCTCTGAGAAAAAGTGCAGCCAGCATAATGAATAGGAGTGTTTCGCTATCGCTCTTCCTCGCTACTGTATCCTAATGGGATCATTAGCATTATAATGCGATTGCGATTTGTAGACATCCTGTCGGGTAGCATCCTTAGCCAAGGATTTAATCAATTACTGTATGCAGACAGTGGAGGCAGATGCAACACAACGTATTGTGGAAATGCTGTTAGATTTATTTAAATACTGTACACATCTCTCTTTCATATGGCCTTTCCCCTCAACTCTCTGGTTACCATTAAATGTCTGAAAAGTAAATAAATGCTTTGTCTCCCCTAGGGAATCTGTACTGCAAGTTTGATACTTTCAGATATTTTCCACAAGTCTTTCTACAGGTGGATTTAAAGGGATATATACTGTAACTCCCCAAGCCCTTTAAAGCCCCATAACCCCAAACGAATAGAAAAGATAACCAGGAAATTATACGGTGCTTGTCTTTTCCCATTAATTTGGGATTATGGTATATACAGTGGGGCAAAAAAGTATTTAGTCAGCCACCAATTGTGCAAGTTCTCCCACTTAAAAAGATGAGAGAGGCCTGTAATTTTCATCATAGGTACACGTCAACTATGACAGACAAAATGAGAAAAAAAAATCCAGAAAATCACATTGTAGGATTTTTAATGAATTTATTTGCAAATTATGGTGGAAAATAAGTATTTGGTCAATAACAAAAGTTTCTCAATACTTTGTTATATACCCTTTGTTGGCAATGACACAGGTCAAACGTTTTCTGTAAGTCTTCACAAGGTTTTCACACACTGTTGCTGGTATTTTGGCCCATTCCTCCATGCAGATCTCCTCTAGAGCAGTGATGTTTTGGGGCTGTCGCTGGGCAACACAGACTTTCAACTCCCTCCAAAGATTTTCTATGGGGTTGAGATCAGGAGACTGGCTAGGCCACTCCAGGACCTTGAAATGCTTCTTACGAAGCCACTCCTTCATTGCCCGGGCGGTGTGTTTGGGATCATTGTCATGCTGAAAGACCCAGCCACGTTTCATCTTCAATGCCCTTGCTGATGGAAGGAGGTTTTCACTCAAAATCTCACGATACATGGCCCCATTCATTCGTTCCTTTACACGGATCAGTCGTCCTGGTCCCTTTGCCGAAAAACAGCCCCAAAGCATGATGTTTCCACCCCCATACTTCACAGTAGGTATGGTGTTCTTTGGATGCAACTCAGCATTCTTTGTCCTCCAAACACGACGAGTTGAGTTTTTACCAAAAAGTTCTATTTTGGTTTCATCTGACCATATGACATTCTCCCAATCCTCTTCTGGATCATCCAAATGCACTCTAGCAAACTTCAGACAGGCCTGGACATTTACTGGCTTAAGCAGGCGGACACGTCTTGCACTGCAGGATTTGAGTCCCTGGCAGCGTAGTGTGTTACTGATGGTAGGCTTTGTTACTTTGGTCCCTGCTCTCTGCAGGTCATTCACTAGGTCCCCCCGTGTGGTTCTGGGATTTTTGCTCACCGTTCTTGTGATCATTTTGACCCTACGGGGTGAGATCTTGCGTGGAGCCCCAGATCGAGGGAGATTATCAGTGGTCTTGTATGTCTTCCATTTCCTAATAATTGCTCCCACAGTTGATTTCTTCAAACCAAGCTGCTTACCTATTGCAGATTCAGTCTTCCCAGCCTGGTGCAGGTCTACAATTTTGTTTCTGGTGTCCTTTGTCAGCTCTTTGGTCTTGGCCATAGTGGAGTTTGGAGTGTGACTGTTTGAGGTTGTGGACAGGTGTCTTTTATACTGATAACAAGTTCAAACAGATGCCATTAATACAGGTAACGAGTGGAGGACAGAGGAGCCTCTTAAAGAAGAAGTTACAGGTCTGTGAGAGCCAGAAATCTTGCTTCTTTGTAAGTGACCAAATACTTATTTTCCACCATAATTTGCAAATAAATTCATAAAAAATCCTACAATGTGATTTTCTGGATTTTTTTCTCTCAATTTGTCTTTCATAGTTGACGTGTACCTATGATGAAAATTACAGGCCTCTCTCATCTTTTTAAGTGGGAGAACTTGCACAAATAGTGGCTGACTAAATACTTTTTTGCCCCACTGTAGCTGGATCTACACAACAGATGGCCAGGGTCGTGAACTTTATTTCAAAATAAGAACACTTTTGAAGTCTGAAAACATTGGACAAACTTTGATTTTGGGGTGTAATGTTCCTTTAAGGTCATCATACGTCCACTGACCACAGGTTGACTAATGGATATGTAATCATGACCACAGGCTGACTAATGGATATGTAATCATGAGCGGTGCTAGCAGAATAGATTATCAATATGAGAGTCTAATACCAGCTATTAAATATAGATGAGGGGTCTCTGATTTGCAAATGTCAGTAATACAGATCAGATTGGGTTTTGATGAAAGTAAATGGATCAAATGAGGTTGCTTAGTGACTGATATATAGATGAAGCCTAGCTCAATGTGTACGGCTCATCACAATAAATACATTCATGGAGCTGACCAACCATTGGGAATATGTATGTTCTAGGCATTTTAGAACCTTTTACAATTATAACTTTATAACGTTTACTCCTTTTATATAACATAATCCACTGAATACAGACATTGAATGCAGAAAATGTAGCTCTCTTGCTGCCTCATGCACATTCATGAAAGCACTGTGGAGCAAGTATAAGATATACAAGCAACATGCTGTGCACAGCGTGCAGTCTGAACAATGTTGACATGATTATGAAATACTGTAGGAAGGGCTTTACCCCATAAATGGTAAATATAGACTGACCTTTAGAAAAGATAGAGCAAATGAACATTTGCAAGTTGCAACTTTGAAAATCTTGATTTACAATATCACTGCTTTATCTTAAATAAAATAAAATAAGTGTGCTTGCGACTTGCTATACTGTCAGAATGAATGAGCATGTTTGCTGTGACGTCTCGGTAAACAAACTCAAGAATATTGGAGGGTAATTAGTGGACTGTGTGTGTGTGTACGTGTGTGTGTGTGTGTGTGTACGTGTGTGTGTGTATGTCTTGCCAGTATTTCTCGACTTTGCATCTGGATGAGACCATGCAACACTGATTTAGCACAATACGCGTAATGAGTTTCGTTTGGCCAATTAGAAACCCTAATAAGCCTGGTGTGAGAACACAGAACGGCCAATCTCAGCGCAGACAGGTGATTAAAGTGTTCCGTGATCACCATGTTGATTATGAGGAGCACTTCGATGTCCCCCAGAGGCCTATTGCGTTAAAATGTTACAGGAATGTACAGGAACCTATACAGAAAGACACCGCTCAATAAGGATGTTCAACAGTTCAAATTGTTTCATTTAATTGAGGATCAAGAATACAGAATCTTTTTTCAAGGTAAACTCCTTTGACTCATCACATACACTGTTACTGTTCGTTATCTACCCTGTTGCCTAGTAACTTTATCCCTACCTATATATACATATCTACCTCAATTACTTCGTACCCCTGCACATCGACTCGGTACTGGTACCCCGTGTATATAGCCACGTTATCATTACTCATTGTGTATTTATTCCTTGTGTTATTATCTTTCGATTATTTCTCTAGTTTTCTCTCTGCATCGTTGTGACGGGCCCGTAAATAAGCATCTCACTGTTAGTCTACCTACACCTCTTGTTTACAAAGCATGTGACAAATAAACTTTGATTTGATTTGATATAGTTCCATAGTAGCAGATATGAGTTATATATATCAGGACACTTGGACACTGATTGGTTTTGCATGCTGTCATAAGAATTCTAGTACATACTGAATCATATATCTGTGTGCATCAGTTAAATTGTCCTCTCATTACTGCATTTGCCATGCTCTATAGGTCATGCCATAAAAAGTCTTAGCTCTAATATGATTTAAGTATACTTCGAAAGGCATTGACAATAACTCAGCTTTTATGATGAAGTAGTGAATATTGACTATTCATACATTTGATTTCTTCCTTGATACAATTCCAACAGGTACGCCAGCCAACTCCGGACTTATTTTCACAATTTTAACCAGTGGAGGCTGCTGAGGGGAGGACAGCTCATAATAATGTCTGGAACGGAGCGAATGGAATGGAATCCAACACATGGTAACCATTCCACCTATTCCGCTCCAGCCATTATCACAAGCCTGTTCTCCCCAATTAAGGTGCCACCAACCTCCCGTGATTTTAACCTTTCAAAGTCCTATATCTATGTTCCATGTAAATATAATTAATTTATCTTACTTCCCTCTACACTTCTCAACTTTCTGTTGCAGGTTTTGCTCAACACCAATGATGCAGTTCACTTCAATCCACTTTATTGTAGTGTTAGCATAATTATATCCTTTTTAAAATATTGCTCAAGGCTTTACAGAATACACCATTGTATGTAATGATACAAGCACCACTCTGACTTAAGTGTGTGCCATGTTGTATAATGCTATGTGGGTCAATGTAAAGGCCATCTGTTCCTTGTTTGGTGATGTGTTCTTTGTGCAGCCCATTTCCTATTATTTGTCTGATGGAGATTCTAATGATGATGCATCGCCACACAATCAGCCATTGATCTGAATGGGGAGCCATTTCTGCCAGGCAAAATTGCCATGAAAATTGCTGTCATCAGTTGTTTCTGTACAGCTACATGAGCTGGTTCTGCTTGATCTGCTATGGGCAGTTTCCAGACATAGTCAGACGCAGGAGGATGGGATTGGACACTGCATGATGGCTTTTTCAGTGCATTACATTCAGAGATTTTCAGTTGTTATAGCCACATTGAAGCAGAACAGATTCATGTTCTTTAAAGAGGCACAGTATTCAAAACCTCTCTCTCTACTGAGTGGAATGATCGCCAGGCCGAGGTAAAATATAAATCCCAAGATGTTCAAAATGAACCAGAGATGAACCAGGGCATTCACCAGCCTATGACAGTGACAGTGGACTTTCTCAGCAAGCAGCCTGATACATTATCTTTCCCAAGGGGGTTAGCACAATGCTCTCTCAAGCTGAGGTACTCTGTTATGATTAAGTGAATCACTAGAGGGAAACAGACAACATGAATACATAGAGGAGCTTTTCAATTCCACCACCATCACCTCACCTGTCATCACCCCTCCCTCACTCCTCTCTCCTTTCTCCTCTGTCCCAGTTTTCAGTTAGAATGTGACTACTTTGAAAAGTGTGTATATTTAGATGTTTATACTCCTATTCCCAAAAGACAGGGCCTTGCAAAAGTATTCATCCCCTTGGCGTTTTTCCTATTTTGTTGCATTACAACCTGTAATTTAAATGGATTTTTATTTGGATTTCATGTAATGGACAAACACAAAATAGTCAAAATTGGTGAAGTGGAATGAAAAAAATAACTTTACGGAAAAGTGGTGCATGTGTATGTATTCACCCCCTTTGCTATGAAGCCCCTAAATAAGATCTGGTGCAACCAATTACCTTCAGAAGTCACATAATTAGTTAAATAAAGTCCACCTGTGTACAATCTAGGTGTAACATGATCTGTCACATGATCTCAGTATATATACACCTGTTCTGAAAGGCCCCAGAGTCTGCAACACCACTAAGCAAGGGGCACTACCAAGCAAGCGGCACCATGAAGACCAAGGAGCTCTCCAAACAGGTCAGTGAGTACAGATCAGGGTTGGGTTATAAAAAAATATCAGAAACTTTGAACGTCCCACGGAGCACCATTAAATCCATTATTAAAAAATGGGAAGAATATGGCACCACAACAAACCTGCCAAGAGAGGGCCGCCCACCAAAACTCACGGACCAGGCAAGGAGGGCATTAATCAGAGAGGCAACAAAGACACCAAAGATAACTCTGAAGGAGCTGCAAAGCTCCACAGCGGAGTTTGGAGTATCTGTCCATAGGACCACTTTAAGCCTTACACTCCACAGAGCTGGGCTTTACGGAAGAGTGGCCAGAAAAACGCCATTGCTTAAATAAAAAAATAAGCAAACACGTTTGGTGTTTGCCAAAAGGCATGTGGGAGACTCCCCAAACATATGGAAGAAGGTAGTCTGGTCAGATGAGACTAAAAATGAGCTATTTGGCCATCAAGGAAAACGCTATGTCTGGCGCAAAACCAACACCTCTCATCACCCCGAGAACACCATCGTTTTTAATCGGCAGGGACTGGGAAACTGGTCAGAATTGAAGGAATGATGGATGGCGCTAAATACAGGGAAATTCTTGAGGGAAATCTGTTTCAGTCTTCCAGAGATTTGAGACTGGGACGGAGGTTCACCTTCCAGCAGGACAATGACCCTAAGCATACTGCTAAAGCAACACTCGAGTGGTTTAAGGGGAAACATTTAAATGTCTTGGAATGGCCTAGTCAAAGCCCAGACATCAATCCAATTGAGAATCTGTGGTATGACTTAAAGATTGCTGTACACCAGCGGAACCCATCCAACTTGAAGGAGCTGGAGCAGTTTTGCTTTGAAGAATGGGCAAAAATCCCAGTGGCTAGATGTGCCAATGTAATACCCCAAGAGACTAATTGCTGCAAAAGGTGGCTCTACTGTCACACTCTGGCTCCGGGACTTGTAGTTGAGCCAGGGTGTATTCGTTTTGTTGGGGTTTTGTTTTGGTTAGGTTGGGTTTAGGGTGTGTTCGTTTCGTTGTGTTCTGTTTGGTTGGGTAGTCATGTGGTTGTGTTTCCTTGTTTGTTTTCAATGACTCCCAATCGGAGGTAACGAGTGTCAGCTGTCGGCTCGTTATCTCTGATTGGGAGCCATATTTAAACTGTGTGGTTTCACCTTGTGTTTGTGGGTTTTTGTTCCGTGTTTCAGTCGTTGTACTGTGGACTTCACGAGTCGTCTTTTGTTTTGTATTTTCGGTGCTTTTCAATTAAAGTCATGTTCGTTCAACGCGCTGCGCTTTGGTCTCCTCCTTTCGACGATCGTGACAGAAAAACCCACCACAAAAAGACCAAGCAGCGTGTCAAGCGGCAACAGGACCTACCTACACAGGATTTATGGACTCCCATAAAGGATTCATGGACATGGGAGGAGGTTCTGGATGGTGAGGGGCCTTGGGATCAACCGGGAGAATATCGCCGTCCTCGTGAAGAGCGGGAGGCAGCTAAAGCCGAGAGGCGGCGATATGAGGAGGCAGCACGGAGGCAAGGCTGGAAGCCCGAGAGTACTACCCAAAAATTTCTTGGGGGGGGGCTAGAAGGGAGTGTGGCGAAGTCAGGTAGGAGACCTGCGCCTACTCCCTGGACTGACCGTGGAGAGCGAGAGTACGGGCAGACACCGTGTTACGCAGTAGAGCGCATGGTGTCTCCTGTACGCAGGCATAGCCCGGTTCGGTACATTCCGGCTCCACGTATCGGCCGGGCTAGACTGAGCACTGAGCCAGATGTCATGAGGCCGGCCCCACGCATCCGGTCACCAGTGCGTCTCCTCGGGCCGGCTTACATGGCACCAGCCTTACGCATGGTGTCCCCGGTTCGCCTACATAGCCCGGTGCGGGTTATTCCACCTCCCTGTACTGGTCAGGCGACGGGGAGCATACAACCAGGTAAGGTTGGTCAGGCTCAGTGCTCAAGGGAGCCAGTACGCCTGCACGGTCCGGTATTTCCGGCACCACCTCCTGTCTCCAGTCCACTACCACCAGTGCCTACACCACGCACTAAGCCTCCTGTGTGTTCCCCGAGTCCTGTGCGTCCTGTTCCTGCTTCCCGCACTAGCCCTGAGATGCGTGTCCTCAGCCCGGTACCTCCAGTTCCGGCACCACGCATCAGGCCTACGGTGCGTCCCCAGGGTCCAGCATGCCCTGTTGCTTCTCCCCGCACTAGCCCTGAGATGCGTGTCCTCAGCCCGGTACCTCCAGTTCCGGCACCACGCATCAGGCCTACGGTGCGTCCCCAGGGTCCAGCATGCCCTGTTGCTTCTCCCCGCACTAGCCCTGAGATGCGTGTCCTCAGCCCGGTACCTCCAGTTCCGGCACCACGCACCAGGCCTACGGTGCGCCTCAGACGGCCAGAGTCTGCCGTCTGCCCAACGGGGCCTGAACTGTCCGTCTGCCCAACGCCGTCTGAACTGCCCGTCTGCCCAACGCCGTCTGAACTGCTCGTCTGCCCAACGGCGCCTGAACTGCCCGTCTGCCCAACGCCGTCTGAACTGCCCGTCTGCCCAACGCCGTCTGAACTGCCCGTCTGCCCAACGGCGCCTGAACTGCCCGTCTGCCCAACGCCGTCTGAACTGCCCGTCTGCCCAACGCCGTCTGAACTGTCCGTCTGCCCAACGCCGTCTGAACTGCCCGTCTGTACTGAGCCTGCAAAGCCGCCCGTCTGCCATGAGCCTTCAGAGCCGTCCGCCAGACCGGAGCCGCTAGAGCTCTCCGCCAGACAGGATCAGCCAGAGCCTTCCGTCAGACCGGAGCCGCTAGAGCTCTCCGCCAGACAGGATCAGCCAGAGCCTTCCGTCAGACAGGATCAGCCAGAGCCTTCCGCCAGACAGGATCAGCCAGAGCCTTCCGCCAGACAGGATCAGCCAGAGCCTTCCGCCAGACAGGAGCAGCCAGAGCCTTCCGTCAGACCGGATCAGCCAGAGCCTTCCGCCAGACAGGAGCAGCCAGAGCCTTCCGCCAGACGGGATCAGCCAGAGCCTTCCGCCAGCCATGAGTGGCCAGATCCGTCAGCCAGCCATGAGCAGCCAGATCCGTCAGCCAGCCAGGAGCAGCCAGATCCGTCAGCCAGCCATGAGCAGCCAGATCCGTCAGCCAGCCATGAGCAGCCAGATCCGTCAGCCAGCCATGAGCAGCCAGATCCGTCAGCCAGCCATGAGCAGCCAGATCCGTCAGCCAGCCATGAGCAGCCAGATCCGTCAGCCAGCCATGAGCAGCCAGATCCGTCAGCCAGCCATGAGCAGCCAGATCCGTCAGCCAGCCATGAGCCGTCCAGCCGGGATCCGCCAGAGCCGTCCAGCCGGGATCCGCCAGAGCCGTCCAGCCGGGATCCGCCAGAGCCGTCCAGCCGGGATCCGCCAGAGCCGTCCAGCCGGGATCCGCCAGAGCCGTCCAGCCGGGATCCGCCAGAGCCGTCCAGCCGGGATCCGCCAGCCAGCCGGGATCCGCCAGAGCCGTCCAGCCAGGATCCGCCAGCCAGCCAGGATCCGCCAGCCAGCCAGGATCCGCCAGTTAGTCCGGTGCTGCCCCTTAGTCCGGTGCTGCCCCTTAGTCCGGTGCTGCCTCTTAGTCCGGTGCTGCCCCTTAATCCGGTGGGGTTAATTTGGAGGGTGGTCAGTTGGAGGAGGCTACGAAAGCGGGTAGTGACTATGGTGGGGTGGGGATCACGACCAGAGCCTGAACCACCGCCGAAGAGGTATGCCCACCCAGCCCTCCCTTGGTTAGCCCTAGTTGAGGCGCGGTCGCAGTCCGCGCCTTTAGGGGGGGGTACTGTCACACTCTGGCTCCGGGACTTGTAGTTGAGCCAGGGTGTATTCGTTTTGTTGGGGTTTTGTTTTGGTTAGGTTGGGTTTAGGGTGTGTTCGTTTCGTTGTGTTCTGTTTGGTTGGGTAGTCATGTGGTTGTGTTTCCTTGTTTGTTTTCAATGACTCCCAATCGGAGGTAACGAGTGTCAGCTGTCGGCTCGTTATCTCTGATTGGGAGCCATATTTAAACTGTGTGGTTTCACCTTGTGTTTGTGGGTTTTTGTTCCGTGTTTCAGTCGTTGTACTGTGGACTTCACGAGTCGTCTTTTGTTTTGTATTTTCGGTGCTTTTCAATTAAAGTCATGTTCGTTCAACGCGCTGCGCTTTGGTCTCCTCCTTTCGACGATCGTGACATCTACAAAGTATTGACTTTGGGGGGGTGAATAGTTATGCACGCTCAACTTGTCTTATTTCTTGTTTGTTTCACAACATTTTTTATTTTGCATCTTCAAAGTGGTAGGCATGTTGTGTAAATCAAATGATACAACCCCCCCAAAAAATCTATTTTAATCCCAGGTTGTAAGGTAACAAAATACGAAAAATGCCAAGGGGGGTGAATACTTTCGCAAGCCACTGTAGCTCAGACATTAATTGATATAGGCTAGTCTAACTAGAGCGAAGGAAAAACTAAAGCACTATGCTTATGCATATTGGTAAACATTAATAGCCTATTATGCTAATATGCACCCCCCCATGATCAGTGGTGATTTTAGCATGTAAATCTTGGTGGGGCAAACTCCCCCCCAAAATTGGGGGATGCATGCCAGCAAAGCCACTACACAACACAACACTAAACAATGAATTGCACTCTAACGGTGACAAACGGTACCCACAAACTGTTAGGGCCTACATAAAGCTGTCCCAACAGCAGAGTTTTCTTTTCAGCACCATGGAGTGAATCCTTACTACTGATATACCTGGCTATCAGCGGAGCCTTGTCTGGCAGTGAAACAGTTCATTCAGCCTCATTTACTGCCTTTTTAAAAAACATAGCTGATATGGCTGACTTGCTTAAACAAATGTGGTTTCTACAGACAATTGAGATGTACACACTATGGCATAAGGGAACGATGAGCGGCAATCCGCAATTTTGATCAAGACATTAATGAGTGAGCTAAGACGGACTTAGTCAATATAACTATTTGTTCAGCACTTTTGAAATGTACAGCGACAGAATTCAGAACATGGGCCGTTCTTACAGTATTCTCCCTGTATACCAAGTCAGAACTGTAGGATAAATAAAGGGGGCATATAAGCAGACAATGAAAGCTCTTACAATATTTCGATGAGGACATTTCTCTAAAACAGGCTATAGGCTACATGTGCACCACCAAGTCAGAACAGTAGGCTAAGTTATGAGGGGGAAAGGGACCAAATTATTAGGGTGAGGCACATGGGCTACTAACAGCTTACTACACAACATAGACTTAGCATTACTTTCTTAGCTACATTATACATATCTCCCTGGCATATTACATCATTTATGCAGCAGCATACAATACCTTTTTAGACTCACCTTGTTGTGCTGTGCTCACTTCTTGTGGGCAAATTTTGTCATCAAACTTTGTCATCAAAGTCTGGCATTCTCTGGATTTATGGTGCTTTCAAGACAACTGGGAACTCTGAAAAAAACAAGGTTGAATCATGACGTCAGTGATCTTCAGGTCGGAGCTCTAGAAAGAGGCCCTAGTTCCCGACTTCTGAGTTGGATGAACGTTCAAAACGTATTTTCCCAGTCGGAGCTAGTTTTTCCCAGTTGTCTTGAACTCACTGATGTCTAAGATTTCCCTGTTCCAAATTTCCAGTTGTTTTGAACGCTGCAGAAGTCATGGCCAATGTATTCAACATTTTCTGGACCATGGTGTTGCATGTGAATGTTTATCATTTTAAGCTTGGAAAAGAGACCCTTAAACCCAGACTTGGTCCACACACGCTTTCCACTGAATAGCAGGCTGGTGATTGCTTTGCAAAGCTTGCAGTTAGCCACTGATTCCTTCCAAACCACTCATTGTTGAATTTGCGATTTCCAACTCGTTGTGTAATGTTTATGTTCAATGGCCGATGAGCACCAATATGTTTTATCTATAATTTCTCTTCATAAGACAAGGATTGAAAAGGATTTGCGAGTAGATTGTCTACTTGATTCATGATGATGACTGATTGTCTAGTGTGCTAGCTAATATTTTGAAAGTATGATGTTGACATGATCAGTCCAATCAAAGCTACGGTAGATATAACGTGATTTGACGTCATTTTATCTGTCGCCAATGACCTTGAGCCTTCTTGGATGGGCACGTCTAATATAAATCTATGGCAGCACCCAAGGGGCTTGAATTTTCGAGCTCACCCTGTAGATTTTGCAGTGACGTAGTGTCCCCATGAGTGACAGAACACTGAGCCAACCACGGCGCAACTAGAGAACATTACCAACCCCTACGCTCTGTATTTTTCGCTGTCTGCCCCACCACCACAGAAAGCACTGAGCTAGGCTGAAACACCTGCATTTTGGAGCTGCCTTACTCAAGAAAGCAAAAAAGAGACGATGTTTGCATGCGGCTTTATTAACCTCTTAAGGATCGGACCCTTTTTTCCAATTTCGCCTAAAATTACATACCCAAATCTAACTGCCTGTAGCTCAGGAATGAAGCAAGGACATGCATATTCTTGATACCATTTGAAAGGAAACACTTTGACGTTTGTGGAAATGTGAAATTAATGTAGGAGAATATAACACATTAGATCTGGTAAAAGATAATACAAACAAAAAAACATGCGTTTTCTATTTATTAATTTTTTCATCATCTTTGAAATGCAAGAGAAAGGCCACAATATAATATTGCAGTTTAGGCACAATTTAGATTTTGGCCTTTAGATGGCAGCAGTGTGTGTGCAAAGTTTCAGATTGATCCAGTGAAGCATTGCAATACTGGACTATTTTGTATCAAGTCTGCCCAAATGTGCCGAATTGGTCAATTGATACATTTTCAAGTACATACCTATAGAGAACATACAAAAATGATGTGGTAATTACAAAATGTAAGTTTACACACTCCCAGGAATGTCATACATGATGGATCATTAGCTTATACACTAACTTTCACACATCTAGATGGCCGGGCGGGGTGGGTGTGGAGCCAGAGACAGCAGGGGTTCCAACTGTACAGTCGTGTTCAAAAGTTTTGAGAATGACACAAGTATTGGTCTTCACAAAGTTTGCTGCTTCAGTGTTTTCAGATATTTTTGTCAGATGTTACTATGGTATACTGAAGTATAATTACAAGCATTCCATAAGTGTCAAAGGCTTTCATTGACAATTACATTAAGTTTATGCAAAGAGTCAATATTTGCAGTGTTGACCCTTCTTTTTCAAGACCACTGCAATCCGCCCTGGCATGCTGTCAATTAACTTCTGGGCCACATCCTGACTGATGGCAGCCCATTCTTGCATAATCAATGCTTGGAGTTTGTCAGAATTTGTGGGTTTTTGTTTGTCCACCCGAGGATTGAGGATTGACCACAAGTTCTCAATGGGATTAAGGTCTGGGGAGTTTCCTGACCATGGACCCAAAATTTCGATGTTTTGTTCCCCGAGCCCCTTAGTTATCACTTTTGCCTTATGGCAAGGTGCTCCATCATGCTGGAAAAGGCATTGTTCGTCACCAAACTGTCCTTGGGTGGTTGGGAGAAGTTGCTCTCGGAGGATGTGTTGGTACCATTCTTTATTCATGGCTGTGTTCTTAGGCAAAATTGTGAGTGAGCCCACTCCCTTGGCTGAGAAGCAACTCCACATATGAATGGTCTCAGGATGCTTTACTGTTGGCATGACACAGGACTGATGGTAGCGCTCACCTTGTCTTCTCCGGACAAGATTTTTTCCGGATGCCCCAAACAATCGGAAAGGGGATTCATCAGAGAAAATGACTTTACCCCAGTCCTCAGCAGTCCAATCCCTGTACCTTTTGCAGAATATCAGTCTGTCCCTGATGTTTTTCCTGGAGAGAAGTGGCTTCCTCGCTGCCCTTCTTGACACCAGGCCATCCTCCAAATGTCTTCGCCTCACTGTGCGTGCAGATGCACTCACACCTGCCTGCTGCCATTCCTGAGCAAGCTCTGCACTGGTGGTGCCCCGATCCTGCAGCTGAATCAACTTTAGGAGACGGTCCTGGCGCTTGCTGGACTTTCTTGGGCGCCCTGAAGCCTTCTTCACAACAATTTAACCTCTCTCCTTGATGTTCTTGATGATCCGATTAATGGTTGATTTAGGTACAATCTTACTAGCAGCAATATCCTTGCCTGTGAAGCCCTTTTTGTGCAAAGCAATGATGACGGCATGTGTTTCTTTGCAGGTAACCATGGTTAACAGAGGAAGAACAATGATTTCAAGCACCACCCTCCTTTTAAAGCTTCCAGTCTGTTATTCTAACTCAATCAGCATGACAGAGTGATCTCCAGCCTTGTCCTCGTCAACACTCTCACCTGTGTTACCGAGAGAATCACTGACATGATGTCAGCTGGTCCTTTTGTGGCAGGGCTGAAATGCAGTGGAAATGTTTTTTTGGGATTAAGTTCATTTTCATGGCAAAGAGGGACTTTGCAATTAATTGCAATTCATGTGATCACTCTTCATAACATTCTGGAGTATATGCAAATTGCCATCATTAAAATTGAGGCAGCAGAAAAAACTCAAAACTTTTGACCACGACTGTAGAACCCAGTTCCTACATTTGAATATAAAAATGGATTTTATCAAACAAAACTATGCTACATTGATCTCTGGGACCCTTAGGATGACAAATCAGAGCAACATTACTGAATGTAATTACCTTATTTACCTTCAGAGGTGAATGTATCAAATCAGTTGCCGTGATAAGTTTTTTGTTGTTGTTTTACTCTCCTCAGACAATAGCATGGTCTTTTTTCACTGTAATAGCTACTGTAAATTGGACAGTGCAGTTAGATTAACAAGAATTTAAGCTTTCTGCCCATATAAGACATGTCTATATCCTGGAAAGTTTGCTGTTACTTACAACAGTCATACTAATCACATTAGCGCACGTTAGCTCAACCACCCCATAGAGTTTAACTCAATTATATATATATTTTTTTACCTTTTTTGCAAACTGATATGTGACATGTATTAATGCCAAAATAACATGCAAAACAGGCAACAACAACAGCAACAAAAATATGTATATATACATTACCGGTCAAAAGTTTTAGAACACCTACTCATTCAAGGGTTTTTCTTAATTTTTTATATTGTAGAATAATAGTGAAGACATCAACTATGAAATAACACATATGGAATCATTCACTATGAAAATGTATGCACTCACTAACTGTAAGTTGCTCTGGATAAGAGCGTCTGCTAAATGACAAAAAAAAAAAAGGAATAATGTAGTGACCAAAAAAGTGTTAAACAAATCAAAATATATTTTATATTTGAGATTCTTCAAATAGCCACCCTTTGCCTTGATGACAGCTTTGCACACTCTTGGCATTCTGTATCATGTGATGTTTTTTAAAATAAAAAAGTTAGTGGTCCTCTGTAGCTCAGCTGGTAGAGCACGGCGCTTGTAACGCCAAGGTAGTGGGTTCGGGACCACCCATACACAAAAATGTATGCACGCATGACTGTAAATCGCTTTGGATAAAAGCGTCTGCTAAATGGCATATTATATTAAAAGTTAATTTTCACAAAAGTATTTTTTTGCCTTAGAGAGAGATTTGACTACAATAGATTATCTTCTAATATCAAAGGATATGCTCAGTTTCAGTTTTAATCCCACACGATTTTTCATGATATAATGTTATGTGCTTGGTCAGTTTAAATGGCAGACTGTTCTTCTTCTTCTTCGATGAGGTTTAACGGCGGTAGGCATCTGGCTCAATTGAAGCGGTTTTTTAAATACTTGGGTTGACGTCACTAAACTTTTCAAGAAGCGGTGCGCGCTGCTGGCGTTTGTGAAGAAACGACGGAACAGAGGGGTTGATGAACCAGAGAGAGCGGCGGGACACAAGGAGACCATAAGAAACAACAAGGAATCTTTCACTTCATTCGGTGGGTTAATGTTTTCTCTCTCTCTTTTTCTCTGCAGTCTGTTATGAAAAGGGGGAATGTATAGGCTACTTTTTGTAAACATCGTTAGTTATAGGCTATGGCAATTTGGTTGCATTGAATTGTTGGTTCGATTAAACTGAGCACCATGTCTGCTGTTTTTGACAGCGCTACGTTAATCTACTCACGATTTTTATTATGCCAGGATTTATTGCTGAATGGATTCTACTGGAATAGGCTACATTTGCGTTTTTGTTTTCCTTATTTGTCCAACTATGTATGGTAGGTGTCGTTAAAGCGATTTTTCATGACTGATTTGAGACATGTTCTTAGAAGAGCTACACATGTCCTTATTTTTAATGTTTTTTAAATACACAGTATTTACACATTAGTTAACAGCCAGAGTTCAAAGAAACAACTTTGTACTGTACAGTGAGGGAAAAAAGTATTTGATCCCCTGCTGATTTTGTACGTTTGCCCACTAACAAAGACATGATCAGTCTATAATTTTAATGGTAGGTTTATTTGAACAGTGAGAGACAGAATAACAACAAAAAAATCCAGAAAAACACAATGTTATAAATTGATTTGCATTTTAATGAGGGAAATAAGTATTTGACCCCTCTGCAAAACATGACTTAGTACTTGGTGGCAAAACTCTTGTTGGCAATCACAGAGGTCAGACGTTTCTTGTAGTTGGCCACCAGGTTTGCACACATCTTAGGAGGGATTTTGTCCCACTCCTCTTTGCAGATCTTCTCCAAGTTATTAAGGTTTCGAGGCTGACGTTTGGCAACTCAAACGTTCAGCTCCCTCCACAGATTTTCTATGGGAATAAGGTCTGGAGACTGGCTAGGCCACTCCAGGACCTTAATGTGCCACTCCTTTGTTGCCTTGGCCGTGTGTTTTGGGTCATTGTCATGCTGGAATACCCATCCACAACCCATTTTCAATGTCCTGGCTGAGGGAAGGAGGTTCTCACCCAAGATTTGACGGTACATGGCCCCATCCATCGTCCATTTGATGCGGTGAAGTTGTCCTGTCCCCTTAGCAGAAAAACACCCCCAAAGCATAATGTTTCCACCTCCATGTTTGACGGTGGGGATGGTGTTCTTGGGGTCATAGGCAGCATTCCTCCTCCTCTAAACACGGCGAGTTGAGTTGATGCCAAAGAGCTCGATTTTGGTCTCATCTGACCACAACACTTTCACCCAGTTCTCCTCTGAATCATTCAGATGTTCATTGGCAAACTTCAGATGGCCCTGTTTATGTGCTTTCTTGAGCAGGGGGACCTTGCGGGCGCTGCAGGATTTCAGTCCTTCACGGCGTAGTGTGTTACCAATTGTTTTCTTGGTGACTATGGTCCCAGCTGCCTTGAGATCATTGACAAGATCCTCCCGTGTAGTTCTGGGCTGATTCCTCACCGTTCTCATGATCATTGCAACTCCACGAGGTGAGATCTGGCATGGAGCCCCAGGCCGAGGGAGATTGACAGTTATTTTGTGTTTCTTCCATTTGCGAATAATCGCACCAACTGTTGTCACCTTCTCACCAAGCTGCTTGGCGATGGTCTTGTAGACCATTCCAGCCTTGTGTAGGTCTACAATCTTGTCCCTGACATCCTCTTTGGTCTTGGCCATGGTGGAGAGTTTGGAATCGGATTGATTGATCATTAAGAGTGTGCTCCTAATCTCAGCTCGTTACGTGTATAAAAGACACCTGGGAGCCAGAAATCTTTCTGATTGAGAGGGGGTCAAATACTTATTTCCCTCATTAAAATGCAAATCAATTTATAAAATTTTTGACATGCGTTTTTCTAGATTTTGTTGTTGTTATTCTGTCTCTCACTGTTCAAATAAACCTACCATTAAAATTATAGACGGATCATTTCTTTGTCAGTGGGCAAACGTACAAAATCAGCAGGGGATCAAATACTTTTTTCCCTCACTGTATATCAAGTAGTGAAAAATGGGGTTCATTTGTAGAAGGGGTGAGAAATTAATGTAGGGTCACATGTAATGTTTGACTAGCCCTAGGCTATGTTGAATTTAGAGTTTGTTTTTTAAGACCTTCATGTATTTCTTAGGGAGCATCTTCCTTTTAGCAAGGTTTGTAATGTGTAGCACTGTGAGCAGATCTGGCCATTCTAGGTCACTGTGGGTTATTATGTTACACAACATTTTAATAGAGCAAAACTTTGTATTTTAAGTATGTCTCTCTTTCCCATTGTTTGACTGAAGCAGAGCTGGCCCTTGATGATAAAAGTTCTACTTGAGGCAAGAACTTGAATGAGAAGATGTTCCCTTAACTGTATTCACCCAATGATACTGTTCTCTTTAACCCCAAGAACAAGGCTTTATAGCAGAAGTTAGAACAGCTATCAGGAAAAATGCAAAAAGAGGAAATTATAATTAAGAGTTTCACTGCCATAGACATGCTATGATAGCTGATATCTGCAACAGTCCTGCACTCTATTCACACTAATAGACAGAGTGTTGCTTCTTGAATTTCAAACCTAATCACATTTAATGCTCCCGTCTCTAAAGCTGCTGAATTTCACTTTGTTGATGCAACCCACACGGATGACACGTATGCAGCCAGGAGTGCTTTGCTAGAGTCCACATGGACCACACTTGTTCATCAATCAATCAATCAATCAATCAATCAATCAATCAATCAATCAATCAATCAATCAATCAATCAATCAATTGTATTTATAAAGCCCTTTTTACATCAGCAGATGTCACAAAGTGCTTATACAGAAACCCATCCTAAAACCCCAAAGAGCAAGCAATGCAGATGTAGAAGCACGGTGGCTAAGTCTAGTTCTTACCTTTTAATCAGCAACTGGTTCAGAATAAACTTAGCTGAGTGGGCTGGCTCTATGGCCAATCGATCAGACAATTAGGCTACAAGGAGTTACTGTTACCAGCAGAAAACCCAGACAGTCAGTCTGTAAGCAAGCACTGGAGTTGATTTCTTTACAGATATTGTATGCTGTTACTCTTAGTACAGTCCCTCACTGTCACATGGAATCAGTGCTCTGCTTTGTGTTGTGCTGAGGATGACACTTGCTGCTGGATCCCTGTTTATCCTTGCTTTAATCAGTAGCAGTACTCTAAGGCTCAAGTGAACCTGCAGCGTTGGCCAGGACAATCCTACGCCTCACTGTCAAATTAAACCCCTCATTTGCTTTGAGGTCTGTCCTGACCACGGAGACGTCAATCCACCTCCGCTCTATAAACAGACATTTCCAGGCATCTCCCAGGGGATGTAGTGACCTTTTTCTGAGGCCCTTCCTGCAGGGCTTCTGATGCTGCTGGATCTACCTGCTACCCTCTAGGAGAAGGACCATCACCATCACACCACTCCGTCTGTCTGACAGCAGCACCCTACTCGGCTGTCAGAACACATTGATTCCCAAAGCAGGAGGAAGCTTCAGCAACCTGTGAAGAAGTTGCAACTCCAGTGGATCCATAGTAATACCGACTTGCTAGTTATGGTTCTATACTTTTATGTAACAGCATTAATTTGTGCTTCATAGAACAGTAAATTGAGGCTGTCTTGTTTGGACACAGCAATACACCACATAGCTCCATAATATTTGTCTGGACTTGCAGGCTGTTGAGGGTTTTGCTATACTATAGTTTTGCTGTTCTCGTTAGAAGGATAGCGGTTTAATTTGCTGAGCTTGATTTAAGTGTTATTTCATAAATTGACATTCATTACGGGACGCGGCACAGTTTGGAGATCAATGCTCTATAATGAAGATGCTTAGGCTAATTAGCTGGTCATATTGACTGGTGAGAGACTCATCCTGAAATGAATGATAGTAATAGAGTGATGCTCGATGGTGTCTGGCCGGCAGCCAATATGAGCACCCGTATTAAATGACTTTCTCACTGAAAAGTATTTTGTCCCTCAGCCCAGAGAAAATGGAATCAGATCAGTTTGTATTGAGACTGTTTGCTCATGTAGACTTAGATGGCCTATATGTGTGTGTGCTTAAATCCGTTTTTTTCCTGATTGGTGCAATGTGGCTAGTGGCACACAGTCTGCAGTACCTCTATCTCTGAGTGATTGTTTGAACATTTTGAAGTAAAAAAAGATTGAATTAACAGCCCTGTGTGATGTCATCAGACTCATACTCGAGTTCTAATATTTAATTATATGCTCATATAGAACGATTTGTGACGGGCCATAGAAATATACTGAACAAAACTATAAACGCAACATGCAACAATTTCAAAGATTTTACTGAGTTACACTTCATATGAGGAAATCAGTCAATTAAAATAAATTCATTAGGCCCTAATCTATGGATTTCACATGACTGGGAACACAGATATGCATATGTTGGTCACAGATACCTTTTAAAAAAATGGGCCTTACAGTGGCCCTCAGGATTTCGTCACTGTATTTTTGTGCATTCAAATTGCCATCGATAAAATGCAATGGTGTTCGTTGTCCATAGCTTATGCCTGCCCATACCATAACCCCACCGTATAGAATCTCTAGATTATATTTCTATGTGATTGGCTCTCTTTCTAGAGTCTGGAGAGAAATATGCTTATGCATATAAATTAAAGGCATTTATTCATCTCCATTTTCCACTTGATTGGAAAGCTTTATTGATTCAAAAAACTAGCAGCACAAAATGGGCCATTTTTCATTTGATATGAATTGACTTGTTTAATGGCATCTAATTAAAAACATCTCAACTGCCTTCAGACTAATGTATTATGGAGACTGCTGCAAGGTTTTGGAAAATGGTCCGTTTAAAGAGTTATTCATATGGTCTGTGGATTAGACATTCACGCAGTCACAGCCTAGTTAAAGGAATCAAATTAAATCAAAGTTTGAAACAAATCAAATACACTTTTTATTTTTTAAAGTGCACAAAAAAGTTCCTCCAGGTTCAAGTTCATTGTCTTTATTTTTTATTCATTTTATTTTAGTACTTTTTAACCATTTTTCTCCCCAATTTCGTGATATCCAATTGGTAGTTACAGTCTTGTCCCATCGCTGCAACTCCCGTGTCGGACTTGGGAGAGGCGACGGTCGAGAGCCGTGCGTCCTCCGAAACACGACCCCGCCAAGCTGCACTGCTTTTTGACACACTGCTCACTTAACCCGGAAGCCAGCCGCACCAATGTGTCGGAGGAAACTGTACAGCTGGAGACCTAAATCAGCTTGCCGGCGCCCGGCTGCCACAAGGAGTCGCTAGAGCGAGATGGGACAAGGACATCCCAGCCGGCCAAACCCTCCCCTAACTCAGACGACGCTGGGCCAATTGTGCGCCGCCTCATGGGTCTCCCGGTCGCAGCCGGCTGCGACACAGCCCGGGATCGAACCCGGATCTGTAGTGACGCCTCTAGCACTGATCAGTGCCTTAGACTGCTGCGCCACTCGGGAGGTAAGTTCATTGCCTTTAAAACTAATTCTGTAAATAAAGCGATTTGATTGATGAGTCTCCTGAACCCTGTGGCTCCACATTGACCCTGCTTTAGGGAAATACAAGGAGTTTTTACACTTGACTTGTTCACCATCCATGCATGAACGCAATTTGATGTCGTTTGCCAATTTAGCTTATGCGACTATGTTGGGTTTCCCAGTGAGTGCTTTGAATTAGATTTGATTCCGGCTTGAATTCCACAGTGGGTCAACTTCACTGTTATGCACATATTTCACTGTCTGGGAGACATATAGATTGATGTGCTCCAGAAGTCAGAAGTGTAACCTTTATGCAATGGATAATGAGGGACTGTGGATGTAGCGTGTGTATAGTGTGTTCAGCCCGTCTGTGTTTTCTTACACATACTTTTGATACAGAAACATTGTATAGATCATAAAAGATAAGCTATATATCGGCGGAACCAACATGCAGTAATTAAGCAATAAGGCACGAGGAAGTGTGGTATATGGCCAATATACCACAGCTAAGGGTGGTTCTTAGGCACGGCGAAATACAAACCCCCGAGTTGCCTTATTGCTATTATAAACTGTTACCGACGTAATTACAGCAGTAAAAATAAATGTTTTGTCATATCCGTGGTATACGGTCTGATATACCACGGCTGTCAGCCAATCAGCATTCAGGGCTCGATCCACCCAGTTTATAATGGTGAATAATGTCGCTTTCTCTCAGTCTCGACCATAGTTGTCATTGAGGTATGAGCACAATACTATTGTTCTACTGCTCTATCCCTAATCAATCAAATCAAGAGAGTGAATAAAATCAAATCTTTATTTTAAGTGCATTTTAAAATGCAACACTTCACAGTAAACCAACCAAATGAAGGAGAAATGAGCTCTTTATTATCGGTTGTTTCCAGTCACCAGTGTAATGATCTAATTAATCCTCATGGTACAGTCAGTCCCTGTACGCTGCTCAGTCATAATTCTCCCCTGAGACAGAAACACATGAATCACCTCATTGCTTTGGTTTGGCAGGTGTCCTTCCTATGACACACACAGATTAATGATTTAAATAACTCCATTTATTTGCGTAGAGTTGGCTAAAAAGACCACGTGTCCCAAAGTAGGCAGAGAAAACAAATCAAATGGAAATGTTGACTGAGAGAAAAATCAGTTAAAACATTAAACTGGCTATTTGAATCTTGTTTTATCTTGTTTGCGAAGAACAGTTGCTAATTGTTTTGTTAGTGAGAGTATTGAGAGTCTGTGGTCCCACTGGGCTGTAATCCACTTAGTTTTTCTTTTAAATAGGCCGACCATATTGTTTGAGTGGAAAAGCCTGAAACCCCAAATCCTGCCCTCCTTTGACTCATTCTTTGACTCATATCATTCTAACCAGACTGTGCCTCTAGTTTCTTCAGTATCATGATGATCCTAACCAGAGTAATATTGCTCTAGTTTCTTCAGTATCAAGATGATCCTAACCAGAGTAATATTTATCTAGTTTCTTCAGTATCAAGATGATCCTAACCAGAGTAATATTTCTCTAGTTTCTTCAGTATCAAGATGATCCTAACCAGAGTAATATTTATCTAGTTTCTTCAGTATCAAGATGATCCTAACCAGAGTAATATTTATCTAGTTTCTTCAGTATCAAGATTATCCTAACCAGACTGTTACTCTAGTTTCTTCAGTATCATGATGAATACCTACTTTTTATTTGAAACACTCTCTACCCCTGCATCAGATAGTGAAGAGGTTCTTCAAATGGAGATATGGCCAGCAAGATGGATGGCAGAGCACTATGGATCACTTCTCTAGGGCACTCAGGGAAGAGGAACAAAATAAGTTCACCCCTTGAGCTGAGTCATGTGAATATGATGTACTAGTGTTCCAAAAAGGAACCCTAAGGGACCAGACATTGTACTTCAGACTCCCAAGTACTATGATATTTCATCCAGTGTTGCAGTAGTTCTCCAGGGATAGGCTATATTTAGATTTAGCCCCCAGTGGTTGAAGGTAGGATCTCGGCAGGGGGGGCTCTGATCCAAGACCAGTGCATTAGCGTGCAACTTCTCTTTGAAGCACATATGACGACCTAGGAATGTTGAACTTTTAAGGATTGTGAAAAAGCTGACCTTAGACCAGAGTGCACTGATTGGATTCCCCTCTGCCTGAGGAGCGAGGAGGGCTTAAGGTTGGGATCTGGGTAGAGAAAAATGATCAAGGATCAGTTCAATGTGTTGTTCTCTCTCTGAAGAATGAGATGGGCCAGGAGTGTTCAGTCTTATGACTTTAGAGTCACATTCCCATCATGACACAGGCACATGCACTACATGACCAAAAGTGTGTGGACACCTGCTCATAAAACATCTCATTCCAAAATCATGGACATTAATATGTACCTTGGTTTGCTTTGCAACACTGGGTGGGGACCACTGCACCACAGAAAACCACTGAGGGTGCACTTCAATAGCCATAGCTTGGCAGTGTGTGGACACAGACCAGGGTAATGTTGAGGTATGGGCAGGTCTAAAATAGATCAAATGACTCCACAGTGCTGTATTTGTATTAACGAATGATTAGATCTGTTATTCTGTTAATAAAATAGGACATTACGTGATACACCAGATCAGTATCTCAGCAATTACAATGCTTGTTTTAGACTGGGCGGTGAGCGTGTTGTGCAATTTCCTTTTGTGTTGGAGAAACAGGAAGGGATTTCCGGGGATGGAGGCTGACAGAAATGGGACTTGGGTCTGATTTCCACCAATATCCCATACGCCTGTCTACAGCAGGATATAAAATCTATCTTATCATGGTCTGTCTGTGTGCTTGATCCAGTTAATGGTCAACATCAAGGGCTCACACTTGGATATTGGATATCAGTGGCTTGGTAATGTTTCACAATGATTTAGTAGTCTCATACTGCTTTCACATAGGATTTAAGGTATTTTATCTGTAGAACGTAATTGGGCAAGGTTTATATGAACCTCTTACAAACAGGCCCATTTTTACCACATTCTTACCTGCATACACCTTTTATACCTCGGGTGCAGTAACGACTGGTGTAGTGCTGTGCAGATGTGAGTTGGCATCTATTTTAATAAATCCATTGAATATACACCATCAAAAAGAAATCCATTATGAATTTGTTTAGGCAGATCCTAAGAAACATAAGACTAATAAAATGTATTTTCAAAACAATAGAATGGCATATTTTGAGTTTGTAACGTCCAAATGAATGAAATCAATAGTTCATTATTTTGTTCATTAAATAGACAATAGACCTACCCGATCACAGTCAACACACATATATTTTGTAGTAATAATATAATGAAATATAACTGAATAAAACACAAATAATATTTTTCCCACGCAACTTGCGTCACAGCGATGTGTGGAACCGCTGTCATATAAAAAATGGTTGATATTTCAAATCAAATCAAATCAAATCAAATTTTATTGGTCACATGCGCTGAATGCAACAGGTGCAGACATTACAGTGAAATGCTTACTTACAGCCCTTAACCAACAGTGCATTTATTTTTAACAAAAAAAGTAAAAATAAAACAACAACAAAAAAAGTGTTGAGAAAAAAAGAGCAGAAGTAAAATAAAATAACAGTAGGGAGGCTATATATACAGGGGGGTACCGGTGCGGAGTCAATGTGCGGGGGCACCGGCTAGTTGAGATAGTTGAAGTAATACGTACATGTGGGTAGAGTTAAAGTGACTATGCATAAATAATTAACAGAGTAGCAGCAGCGTAAAAAGGATGGGGTGGGGGGGCAGTGCAAATAGTCCGGGTAGCCATGATTAGCTGTTCAGGAGTCTTATGGCTTGGGGGTAGAAGCTGTTGAGAAGTCTTTTGGACCTAGACTTGGCACTCCGGTACCGCTTGCCGTGCGGTAGCAGAGAGAACAGTCTATGACTAGGGTAGCTGGAGTCTTTGACAATTTTGAGGGCCTTGCTCTGACACCGCCTGGTATAGAGGTCCTGGTTGGCAGGAAGCTTGGCCCCAGTGATGTACTGGGCCGTACGCACTACCCTCTGTAGTGCCTTGCGGTCGGAGGCCAAGCAGTTGCCATACCAGGCGGTGATGCAACCAGTCAGGATGCTCTCGATGGTGCAGCTGTAGAATTTTTTGAGGATCTGAGGACCCATGCCAAATCTTTTCAGTCTCCTGAGGGGGAATAGGCTTTGTCGTGCCCTCTTCACGACTGTCTTGGTGTGTTTGGACCATGATAGTTCGTTGGTGATGTGGACACCAAGGAACTTGAAGCTCTCAACCTGTTCCACTACAGCCCCGTCGATGAGAATGGGGGCGTGCTCAGTCCCAAGGCAAGCACATGCTTTTTTGATCCATGTTCCCTACCCTCAATCCGCTTTTTTAAGGGAGTAGGCGTAGGGTCTTACATTTGGTGGGATGCTAAATTGGCAGAAAAACGTGTAGGCTAATGGACACATACAGTACCAGAATGCCAAGAGTGTGCAATGCTGTCATCAAGGGAAAGGATGGCTATTTAAAGAATCTCAAATATAAAATATATTTAGATTTGTTTAACCCTTTTTTGGTTACTACATGATTCCATATGTGTTGTTTCATAGTTTTGATGTCTTCACTATTATTCTACAATGTAAAAAAGAGTACAAATAAAGAAAAACCCTTGAATGAGTAGGTGTGTCCAAACTTTTGCCTGGTAGTGTAGTTAGTCATCACTTCTTGTAGGCTATTTGCTCTTGCTCTTGGTTTTCACTAAATGAACATGAACATGACATCCACTGCCCACTACTAACTGTACCATCGAATGGGCTGATGGAAATAGTGTGTGTTTTCAGTGCATGGACACTACATGGGGTACAGTATGTCCAACAGAAAACACAGAACACTGCTCAGACAGAGCCCTTCTCCTTTGATCTCATTGGCTGTTGTCTGTCAGTGGATTCTAGCGTGGAATCCGCAGGGTTCTAAGGCATTGTTGGATTTGGAATGTGTGACTGTTCAGGCCAGTGGAAGCCTTGTTTATGGAATCTGCTGTGTGATTGTAGTGGTAACGGGCTTAGTTGAGCTTGGTGTTTGTGCAGAAGCTAGATAGCAGGGGCTGGAATAGGGCTATAGTTGGAGCCTTGGCATCCATTAGGAGCTCAATGTTGCTGTCCTTCCCACTCAATGGGTTTCTGTCGTGTTCCTACTGCTGCATTGTAAATGTCTACACTACAGTAAAACTGAATCATGAGTCCTTGTGGCATACGTACAGGCCAGTAGGGGATTCTCTCTCGCTCCTGCTTTTCAATCGTTTGTATTTACCTGTCGTCTCGCTGACCAGTGTGGTGAGTTTATGCATGATCGATATTCGGCTGGAGCGGGAAGGACCTGCATTACCGAGATATGATGGAATAATAAAGCTGTCATCTCTGTGGTAAATGTGCCCTGGAAATGCATTGTGGCTGGAGAAGACAAAGGAAGCAACCAACGCTGTATTATGTAGGCACAGAGATAAACTGTAGCTTCACCAGGTCATTTATCTTACAGTGAGTTTATAAGGAAAATAGAAGTATATTGTGTGGAGAAATACAGAGCTATATAAAGCCCAAGTTTACCCTCACAGTTCTACCTTACTCTAGAGTCCTTTTTATTGTTCATCTAGACAAGACCGGTATGATACGTCTGGCATATTGAGTTGTCTCCTCAAAGCTTAAATCAGAATTGAATATTAATGAGGAAATATTACAGTTTGGATAATAAACATGTAATAGAATCCCCCTAAATAGGCTACATACAATACAACAATACAAGTACTATATATTCACGTATAACAACAGAAATAACAGCATCCGTCAAGATAATGGACCTATATTTGTAAACAAAGGCAAGAAAAACATTGTTTTCATTGTTTGGTGTGTCCCCCCCACTGTGCTCAGTGTGCTTAGAGAGGGTTATATATTACTGTGTTATTAACAGTGCTTCACAGTGGAAATATAGGTCAGTCTCTACATATCCAGACACTTTTTCTGACACTCTTGACATGATCACAAATCCTGTTTTGAATAGCTTACTTATCATTTGTCAATGTTTAAGGTGGCTTATGAATCAATGCACCATCATTGTAAGAGAAAGGGATCATTGAGGAAAGGAAAGTTGAAGCTAGGGTTAGGGTTGAGCTGGGGTGTGGACATGAAGCTAGGGTTAGGGTTGAGCTGGGGTGTGGACATGAAGCTAGGGTTAGGGTTAGGGTTGAGCTGGGGTGTGGACATTAAGCTACGGTTAGGGTTGAGCTGGGGGGTGGACATTAAGCTACGGTTAGGGTTGAGCTGGGGGGTGGACATGAAGCTAGGGTTAGGGTTGAGCTGGGGTGTGGACATTAAGCTAGGGTTATGGTTAGGTTTGAGCTGGGGTGTGGACATGAAGCTGGGGTTAGGGTTGAGCTGGGGTGTGAAAATGAAGCTAGGGTTAGGGTTGAGCTGGGGTGTGGCCATGAAGCTAGGGTTAGGGTTGAGCTGGGGTGTGGACATTAAGCTACGGTTAGGGTTGAGCTGGGGGGTGGACATGAAGCTAGGGTTAGGGTTGAGCTGGGGTGTGGACATTAAGCTACGGTTAGGAATGAGCTGGGATATTGACATGAAGCTAGGGTTAGGGTTGAGCTGGGGTGTGGACATGAAGCTAGGGTTAGGGTTAGGGTTGAGCTGGGGGGTGGACATTAAGCTAGGGTTAGGGTTGAGCTGGGGTGTGGACATTAAGCTACGGTTAGGGTTGAGCTGGGGGGTGGACATTAAGCTACGGTTAGGGTTGAGCTGGGGGGTGGACATGAAGCTAGGGTTAGGGTTGAGCTGGGGTGTGGACATTAAGCTAGGGTTATGGTTAGGTTTGAGCTGGGGTGTGGACATGAAGCTGGGGTTAGGGTTGAGCTGGGGTGTGAAAATGAAGCTAGGGTTAGGGTTGAGCTGGGGTGTGGACATTAAGCTACGGTTAGGGTTGAGCTGGGATATTGACATGAAGCTAGGGTTAGGGTTGAGCTGGGGTGTGGACATGAAGCTAGGGTTAGGGTTAGGGTTGAGCTGGGGGGTGGACATTAAGCTAGGGTTAGGGTTGAGCTGGGGTGTGGACATGAAGCTAGGGTTAGGGTTGAGCTGGGGTGTGGACATTAAGCTACGGTTAGGGTTGAGCTGGGATGTTGACATGAAGCTAGGGTTAGGGTTGAGCTGGGGTGTGGACATGAAGCTAGGGTTAGGGTTAGGGTTGAGCTGGGGGGTGGACATGAAGTTAGGTTTAGGGTTGAGCTGGGATGTTGACATGAAGCAAGGGTTAGGGTTAGGGTTGAGCTGGGGTGTGGACATGAAGCTAGGGTTAGGGTTGAGCTGGGGTGTGGCCATGAAGCTTGGGTTAGGGCTGAGCTGCGGTGTGAAAATGAAGCTAGGGTTAGGGTTGAGCTGGGGGGTGGACATTAAGCTACGGTTAGGGTTAGGGTTGAGCTGGGGGGTGGACATGAAGTTAGGTTTAGGGTTGAGCTGGGATGTTGACATGAAGCTAGGGTTAGGGTTGAGCTGGGTGTGTGGACATGAAGCTAGGGTTAGGGTTAGGGTTGAGCTGGGATGTTGACATGAAGCTCCCTCCCTCCCTCCCTCCCTCCCTCCCTCCCTCTCTCTGTTCCTCATCCCTCCCTCCCTCCCTCCCTCCCTCCCTCCCTCTGTTCCTCATCTCTCTTTCTCTCCCCCTGCTCTCTCATATCTCCCTCTTCTTCTCTCATTCTCCCCCCTCCATCTTCAAGTTCTGTCCTAATTGGTTCATTGGTTGAATATCTATCTATAAGGGGAAATGGTTAAGCCATTTACTGTTGTATTATGGGCTGTCAGGTTGCTGTGGTGATGCACATTAGATTCTAATGGAATGAAAAATGTCCAGGAGCCAAATCTCAGCTGGGATTTCATGGGTGTTATTTGCCCTGGGAGAGAAAGGGAGAAAATACTATTACTCCATCTGTATTATTTATAGAAACAATGTGACAATGGCTGTCAGGAGGCTTTATACTCTCTACTCTATATTATACTATGATACACTACTGTATATATAAATATTGCATAACCTATTATACTTCATGTTTGAATCCGTGGAGCAATATACAGTTGAAGTTGGAAGATTACATACACCTTAGCCAAATACAATTAAACTCAGTTTTTCACAATTCCTGACATTTAATCCTAGTAAAAATTCCTTGTCTTAGGTCAGTTAGGATCACCACTTTATTTTAAGAATGTGAATTGTCAGAATAATAGTAGAGAGAATGATTTATTTCAGCTTTTATTTCTTTCATCACATTCCCAGTGGGTCAGA
The DNA here is from genome assembly GCF_964263955.1 of Coregonus lavaretus. Taxonomy (NCBI): domain Eukaryota; kingdom Metazoa; phylum Chordata; class Actinopteri; order Salmoniformes; family Salmonidae; genus Coregonus; species Coregonus lavaretus. The sequence continues at coordinate 4,380,797 of NC_140022.1, read as the reverse complement.
AGTTTACATACACTCAATTTGTATTTGGTAGCATTGCCTTTAAATTGTTTAACTTGGGTCAAATGTTTCAGGTAGCCTTCCATAAGCTTCCCACAATAAGTTGGGTGAATTTTGGCCCATTCCTCCTGACAGAGCTGGTGTAACTGAGTCAGGTTTGTAGGCCTCCTTGCTCGCACACACTTTTTCAGTTCTGCCCACACATTTTCTGTAGGATTGAGGTCAGGGCTTTGTGATGGCCACTCCAATACCTTGACTTTGTTGTCCTTAAGACATTTTGCCACAACTTTGGAAGTATGCTTGGGGTCATTGTCCATTTGGAAGACCCATTTGCGACCAAGCTTTAACTTCCTGACTGATGTCTTGAGATGTTGCTTCAATATATCCACATAATTTTCCTTCCTCGTGATGCCATCTTTTTTGTGAAGTACAGCAGTCCCTCCTGCAGCAAAGCACCCCCACAGCATGATGCTTCCACCCCCGTGCTTCACGGTTGGGATGGTGTTCTTCGGCTTGCAAGCTATCCCCTTTTTCCTCCAAACATAATGATGGTCATTATGGCCAAACAGTTCTATTTTTGTTTCATCAGACCAGAGGACATTTCTCCAAAAAGTACGATCTTTGTCCCCATGTGCAGTTGCAAACCGTAGTCTGGGTTTTTTATGGCGGTTTAGAAGCAGTGGCTTCTTCCTTGCTGAGCTGCCTTTCAGGTTATGTCGATATAGTACTTGTTTTACTGTGGATATAGATACTTTTGTACCTTTTTCCTCCAGCATCTTCAGAAGGTCCTTTGCTGTTGTTCTGGGATTGATTTGCACTTTTCGCACCAAAGTACGTTCATCTCTAGGACACAGAACGCGTCTTCTTCCTGAGCGGTATGACGGCTGCGTGGTTCCATGGTGTTTATACTTGCGTACTATTGTTTGTACAGATGAAAGTGGTACCTTCAGGCGTTTGGAAATTGCTCCCAAGGATGAACCAGACTTGTGGAGGTCTACAATTTCTTTTCTGAGGTCTTGGCTGATTTCTTTTGATTTTCCCACGATGTCAAGCAAAGAGGCACTGAGTTTGAAGGTAGGCCTTGAAATACATCCACTGGTACACCTCCAATTGACTCAAATGATGTCAATTAGCCTATCAGAAGCTTCTAAAGCCATGACATCATTTTCTGGAATTTTCCAAGCTGTTTAAAGGCACAGTCATCTTAGTGTATGTAAACTTCTGACCCACTGGAATTGTGATACAGTGAATTATAAGTGAAATAATCTGTCTGTAAACAATTGTTGGAAAAATTACTTGTGTCATGCACAAAGTAGATGTCCTAACCGACTTGCCAAAACTATAGTTTGGTAACAAGAAATTTGTGGAGTGGTTGAAAAATGAGTTTTAATGACTCCAACCTAAGTGTACGTAAACTTCCGACTTCAACTGTAGATGCAAATGATTAGATCCTAGCTTATCCAATATAAAAATGTGTTCCATGCACACAAACCCAAATCAGTAAGGTCCACTATTCTTCCTCTCGGCACAACATGTTTTTCCTTGAACATTTCATGAAGGTACAGAACCACTCCTGTTCTTCTACATGAAATTGAAACCATATTGCGTGTGTAAAGGACAGGTAACACAGTATTGTTATTCCAAATGGAGCTCTGAGTCTTGAGTGCATCCGTTAGTATGTATTCTTTAGTCCTGTAATTTTCAATGATTGTTCACATAGCGCAGTATGTACTACAGATGCAGGATCGTAATTTTATCACCCCTTTCCTCCAATGCAGCGTATTTGAGGTTTTTAAAGGCTTCTGAAGTTAGTAATTTCCCCTTTGAAATTTCAGACTTTAAATTGATCAAACCCTACAAATATATCCATGAATTATAATCCACAATATAATTCACATTTCCTCTTGCTGCAGGATAATTTTTCCTGCTTTAGCAAACGCGCTCAAATGTAAGATCCTACATACAGGTCTTTATTTAATGGCAGTCTGGTACAGTATGTGCTACATTCATACCAAGTTCAAGGAGCAGAATACGTCTTATAGTAATGGCATAGCTGGGATATCTTCTCCCTCAGTTAGAAAAATAAGGACTCATTCTTAACAGTGCCATCTTCTTTGGCTTTGACAAATGTTTCTCAGAGAGTACTGAACTTGCAAAGTTCTTTCATTTTTTCCATCTCCTTTCTTTCTTTCTTTCTTTCATTTTTTCCATCTTCTTTGTTTGTTTGTTTGTTTGTTTGTTTGTTTGTTTGTTTTGTTTCTTTCTTTCTTTCTTTCTTTCTTTCTTTGTTTGTTTGTTTGTTTGTTTGTTTGTTTGTTTGTTTTCCACTGGAAGTAAAATGCAGGACCACAGTTCTAAACGTGGTCCTCTGTAGCTCAGCTGGTAGAGCACGGCGCTTGTAACGCCAAGGTAGTGGGTTCGATCCCCGGGACCACCCATACACAAAAAAAATGTATGCACGCATGACTGTAAGTCGCTTTGGATAAAAGCGTCTGCTAAATGGCATATTATATTATTATTATAAACTTAGTTTAGTCTGTCCTTGCCCTCGAGGGCTTGTATTTTCTCAGCCTCTGGGAGAACCACCACCTCTAGGAAATCAATGCTTGACATTAAAATATGGTCACATTATGAATGTCTTGGTCTGGCGTTCCGCGGATAAAAGTCCTTATCATGCAAAAACAGCCATGAAGATTAGAGTGAAATTATAAAAAAGGGTTTAAACCCTTAAACGGTTCACCGGGAATCACTCAGTGAGATTTATAGACCTGCTCATTATACTAGAGTGCTTTGTCTTGTCGTCACACACAACACACACACAATACACACACACACACACACAATACACACAGCACACAACACACACACACACACACACAACACACACACCACACAACACACACACACAATACACACACCACACAACACACACATACACACACACACACACACACACAACACACACATACACACACACAATTCTCTACAAAGCAATGAAACAACTAGCTCAAGAACTTTGAGAGCGGCAGACATCAGTCATGGCCTCAAATCAACTTCACATAGCAGGGCATAAAGGCAATATGCACAGGCTACCCCAAAACAACAGAAATACACTTCCCCTCTTCCTCCTCCCTCCTCGCCATGACAACCATTGAAAGGCAAAGGGAAAAGAAAACGGGCCGTAGAGAAATGTTTGAAACACCCTCCTCGCCGCCTTGCGCCCGGCACTTGAAACTGCCAATCGGATTTGGAAATTCTGCATGAGTAAAGTAAGGCTGTGTCTCATAGGGCTCTGGTCAAAAGTAGTGCACTATATAAGGAATAGGGTGCCATTTGAGACGCAGTCTAAGTAAGTAGTATGAATGCTATTCTAATCTGGCTAATGAAGGAGCAGAGTAAAATATGTTAGTTAAAGGGGCAAACAGCAGTTGCTACATCCATTTTTGGACTTATAAATTAATGATGTATACCCATTGATTGTCAAATAATATAACTTATAAATGCCTCATCGGCTTAGTTCAACTGTTGTACCCCATCAGAAGCCAAAATATAAACTTGTTTTACTCCAATGTTTGTAAACAATGTAAATGTTAACAAACACTGTATAGCCTCAAAACATGATTAAAACTATAATTTTTATATCATGAATGGTCAGTCCTAGCTCTATGAATTTGAGAGTGATTACATTTTTCCAGCCCTATCCCTCAGCCTTTTACCAAAACAGTGGTTGAGTAACCACTTTGTTATTGTTTCAACTGCAGATTGCCCCTTTAAGGTGGTTCTGAGTACCTCCTTCTCTCTGGGAGTAGCTGTGAATCTAATAGCCTACATTAGTTGTAATGGGTCCCTGATGGACACACACTGTTGTTGTGTCTTCCTAGGGCACACATTAGTTTCCAGTAAGTGGATCATCATTTGGGTGAATCCTAACTTCCACATCAGCTGAATGTTCACCTAGTCATGCATTGATGTCAATGGGAGACTAAATATACATTTGACCCAAGTGGAATTTAGGATCCGTGCCTACGTGAGAACATTTTCTTGATGACTAATTGCACAAATAGGTGAAAAGTGTTTGAGAAAACCAACCAATGTCCATAAATTCTCTTCAATTCTGTCAATTGGTTTTCTAACTATGCATGTCATGGGTTTTCATGCACCACATAACACATCACATTTTACACTTCCTAGTTTTGAAAAACCGAATTCTAAGCTTGCCTTGGTTTGCAGGATTGTCTTTTGACATTTCTTGCAGTCATTGGTGCTGTGTACGGCCAATTCTTTTAAACTGTAATGGTTGCTATGTGACAGCCATAAGCAGTGACAGCCTCAATCACCCTGGCCCTGTTTTATTCTGAGTGAGGACAGACTAAACTCAGCCACCAACAAAATAAGTTCCCTCAAATTGAAATTCCCTGTGCAGCGTGGAGATTTGATCCATGGGTCCCTATAATAGAAGACATTTAAATAAGATTGGTTCCTGAAGGAAGAAGTCACTGTTTAATTTTTTTCTCTTACCCATCCTTCATTTGTTTCTCATAACTTTAAAATGTCTTCCTGTCTGTAGTATTTTCAATTTAGATTTCTCTGGTGTTACCATGTATCTATAGAAATCTAATTACACTTCCATTATAGTCCATGTGCCGCATTAAAGTATTTTTTCTTGATAAAACCAGCATGTCAATTGAAAGTCTTGCTATCGGTATGGGAGTAATTCACTCTGTAAGGTTTTGAGAGCATGGATATTGCCACTTTGAGACAAATGTCCAAAACCCCTTTTGTCCAAGCCTATTCCCCCTCAGGAGACTAAAAAGATTTGGCATGGGTCCTCAGATCCTCAAAAAATTCTACAGCTGCACCATCGAGAGCATCCTGACTGGTTGCATCACCGCCTGGTATGGCAACTGCTTGGCCTCTGACCGCAAGGCACTACAGAGGGTAGTGCGTACGGCCCAGTACATCACAGGGGCAAAGCTCCCTGCCATCCAGGACCTCTATACCAGGCGGTGTCAGAGGAAGGCCCTCAAAATTGTCAAAGACTCCAGTCACCCTAGTCATAGACTGTTCTCTCTGCTACCGCACGGCAAGCGGTACCGGAGTGCCAAGTCTAGGTCCAAAAGACTTCTCAACAGCTTCTACCCCCAAGCCATAAGACTCCTGAACAGCTAATCATGGCTACCCGGACTATTTGCACTGCCCCCCCACCCCATACTTTTTACGCTGCTGCTACTCTGTTAAGTATTTATGCATAGTCACTTTAACTCTACCCACATGTACATATTACCTCAACTACCTCAACTAGCCGGTGCCCCCGCACATTGACTATGCAACGGTACCCCCCTGTATATATAGCCTCCCTACTGTCACTTTATTCTATTGTATATATAGCCTCCCTACTGTCACTTTATTTTTACTTCTGCTCTTTTTTTCTCAACACTTTTTTGTTGTTTTATTCTTACTTTTTCTGTTTAAAATAAATGCACTGTTGGTTAAGGGCTGTAAGTAAGCATTTCACTGTAATGTCTGCACCTGTTGTATTCGGCGCATGTGACCAATAAAATTTGATTTGATTTGATTTGAAATGTCAATGGAAGTGCATGATGAATGTCGAGTTTAATGGATCCTTATGGGTTTATATGGTGTTGGATTGTCAGTGTATGACTGACATTTTATTGAATTGATGACAATGATTTCTGAGGTTGCCTCTTTGTATGCGTGTAATGATGGTTCATTCATTTCTTCCCGTGGCCTTTAACTGAATTGCTTGCGGTGTACAATTCACTCAATCTGCAATAAGTGTATTTTTGAAACTTCTGTATATGTTTTTCATGACAAGAATATCTACAATATGGCATGTTGTCTTGGCTACAGCCATTTTTTACATAGGGTGTTGTCTCACCAAGAACAATCAACTGTGATGATGATGTCACCCATTGAATGAAATGACAATAACTGACCCTTGACCCTATGACAATGTATGTTCTTTAGCCGTCACTATTCTTGTTCAAAATCAATGTTTTGGCTCCTTTGTGTCCATTGTTAGACCATGCATTGATTCTAGCCTGTGGAGCGTAAGTCCATGTTGTGATTTTGATTCCAACTGTGTTGGCCTTAATTCTTCATCTCAGACCCTGTTAGATTATGTCCCTACAAGACCAAAAGAAAGCTGCTTATACATAAGTAATATAACACATATATTAGACATTGTTGTTAAACCTGTCTATTTATCTGTGCCATGAAAAAAAAAAAAAGTGTAATTAAATAAAAGAATGCGGTCATATCACAGAGGTTGGTGACAGTTTTAGTTTCAGGGAGGAAATACTTTTCTCTGTCTAAGAAGATGGAGGAGAAACCATATGAACTATGAAATGTATTCACTGCATACAGATGTAGGATGTTCATTTGATCACCCTGTTGCAGGATAACTTTCCTGCATTGTAGGACATTTTCAACTTGTAGTGTATTTGAGGTTAAAAAAGGCTTCTGAAGTTTTGTCATTTCCACTTTGATTTTCCTTTACATCAACCCCTAGAAAATGTCCATTAATTAGGATCCACATGATACTTCACATTTCCTGTTGCTGCAGGATTATTTTCCTGCTGTAGCAAACTGGCTCAAATAAAGATCCTACAGCCATAGCTCTCAGAAATCTCCGTCCTAAGATGTGAGGAATGTGGCAGTACATTGAGAATACTCAAGCTACTTGCAGCATTTTCAGCCTTCTAGCCTTTTATCTCCATCAGGCTAAGAAGCTGTAGTTAGTGAGGAATATAGGAAGACATTCCAGTTACAAAAGAGTTTATGGCTAGAAGGATATAGGGATTTTCCACTAAGAAGTTATACTGAACACGATAGTGGCCTTGGTTGTACCTTTGGTAACTTTGATGGTAACGTCCATGGTGTGAGAGACAGTTCAGCTTAGTCATCACCAAGCCTCACTGGTTCACGTCTCATGACATTGTCATATAGGGAAGTGAAATCATGAAAGGTTATAGAAACCTCTGACCTAATCTTTTGAACTGAAATGAACTGGTCTGGTGATGTGGAACAGGCTACGTCCACAAGCAGACTGTTCACTAGTGTTACTCAAGGCAACATGTGTATTATTGTAACTGTGTTAACAAAGGGATATTGTTGTTTTCCTGTGGGATGACTGGGTTTAAGGCATGACTGTTTAAGTCAAGCGCTGGCTAAAGCTTAGCATGGTTTGAATTATTTGATCCGGATAATCCTGTAGAGGAATGCATTCTAAAGGCTGAACATTTTGTTTTTGGTAGAAGCAGAAATATATTGAAAGAAATGTATTGCATATATTATTCCATCTGCTCAATAGTGTGTTTGTGTGTTTTTGTGTGTAGTTTACCACTAGGTGCATCCATGTGAATGAAGATCACAATAGTCCTCTCCTCTGTCTCCACCCCATGTTTCCTTTACCTCCCAACACCATACCAAACCTCAGTCTAGCTCCTGTTTCCTTTACCCAGCACCATACCAAACCTCAATCTAGCTCCGGTCTCCAGTCATTTGGCTTCACATTGATCTCTCACTGCACCAGTTAGCCAAGACAATACAGATGGATCTCTCTGTTGCGTCCCAAATAGCCCCCTATTCCCGATGTAGTGTACTGCTTTTGACCAGGGGCTATAGGGCTCTGGTCGAAAGTAGTGCACTATATAGGGAATAGGGTGCTATTTGGGACGCTGATCACTCTCTCCCCAGCCGTCCCCTAACCCACAGCCCCTCAATCAGTTGTTCAATGTCCTTGACCTTGACTTTGTGTTGTTGTGTTTTCTCGCTCCAGGCTCCTGATCCACTGCAGAGCCCCAGTCCCAGGACCACCATAGAAGCTACCGCAGTATGAACCGAGCTTTCAACAGGAGAAAAGGTAACAGCTCCCTGTATTCATTGAGTGCATCTGAAAGGGCACCATGTTTCCTATGCCTACACAGCCACTGTCTTTTGAAAGTATGTTGACCTAAAGTCAGGTTGACCTCAAGTACTTAACCACTGGGAAAGACCTGGTTGAATCAATGTTGTTTCAACGTCATTTAAATTAAATTCAATGTGATGACGTTGAATCAAAGTGGAAAACTGCCTTTGCAAAAAGAAATCAACGTAAGGGAATTTCATATTTTTTTTTGTCCAACTTTTAACCTAAATCCAGTCTGAATTTTTGGGGTTGATTTCACGTTGAAATTAGGTCTGTGTCCAGCGGGTGGAGACATTTCATGTTGTAGTTCTTTATGCAATTTAAGGGTTAATCACAGAACATAAAGTAGAGGCAATTTGTACCTACCTACAATTTCATTCCTGATGAACAAATGTCTCAATCCTCTCATCTCTTCATTAGTATCTCTTTCTCTTTCTCTGGTCGTGCCTACATTTGACACTTACATGCGACTTCTGCTATCAGAATACGAAGCTCACATTTGAAAAAACGGGTCTAAATGCACAAAAATTGCTTTGTGGTCTGATTGTGTTCAGATCTGTCTGACCACTTCAGGAGGTGGCCAGGGATGCATTATGTGCAGATTTCTCCTCAGTCTGGACGCAATCAGGCTACCGAAAGCGCATAGAGTGGGCGACATCATCAGCACTCCTCCCACAAATCTCCAGAAAACGCGTGTTTAAATGTAGACGCTTGACGTGTTCGGAATTCCATGATCAGAATACAAAAGCTGCATGAACTGTCAAGTCTAGACACGACCTCTCTCTCTCTCTCTCTCTCTCTCTCTCTCTCTCTCTCTCTCTCTCTCTCTCTCTCTCTCTCTCTCTCTCTCTCTCTCTCTCTCTCTCTCTCTCTCTCTCTCTCTCTCTCTCTAGGCATGGCTGGATACATCTGTCAGTGGGCTGATACAGGTGTCTCTGACCTGATGTTTTATCAGACTAGTGACTTTCCCCCTTTCCTATATACGCCGCCTCTGGCCTCCGATGCTCCACAATTACCACACCACCAACGTCTGCCCAGAGTTTATCTCACTTAGTAGACGCAGCAGTAGCTGGGTTTGGTGGTCTGAATATTTCATTAGGATGCTGGGAGGAACATTATATTCTGTTGCGTCAACCCCACTCTACAAATGCCCCCTCACTTTCCTGCTACTGCTTTTAAACATGCATAAAAATGTGTATGTACTGGATCATAAAGCAGTCTCTACCCATCCATCCAGTTAGTACTCACCCCCATTGTGTTGACAGTATTTCCAGGATTAGTTAGCAGACACATTGTTACTCTCCCACAGTCTCATTTTATGTTACACGCTTTTGTTTTCTTTTATTGTTCATTTTTTCCATTTGTGATGTCTCCTATCTACATCTCAGAGACGGATTTACATGTAGACCATCTGATGCCACTATAGGCCCTGGTCAAAAGTTGTGCACTATATAGGGAATAGGGTCTCATTTGGGACGCTGTGTCTTTACAGCCTTTCCTGTTGGTCGTAAAATGTAGAGACACATTGGCACTGAATGTGATTTAATCAAGGTGAATGAAAAAAAGATAGTATTTTCTGAGAACTATTCATTAGGAGTGGCTGTTCAATCCATACCTGGTAGTTAGTGTGTGTTATCAGTGTCAAAGTGAGATAGTTAGGATCCATGGAGCTGTGGGCTATCCTCCAGAAACACACATACTGGACGTCTTTTCTCTATCTCTGAACCACAAACACCACTCTCTGGCTTCCCCATTATGTTAATTTGCATTACATTAATGAACATTCCAGATCAACTTCCAGACCCCCCCCCCCCCCCCCCAAATACTACCTTATGCATCCCTCTATATGGAGGTTACACTAACACTACCTGATGTCTCCCTCTATATGGAGGTTACACTAATACTACCTGATGTGTCCCTCTATATGGAGGTTACACAAATACTACCTGATGTATCCCTCTATATGGAGGTTACACTAATACTACCTGATGTGTCCCTCTATATGGAGGTTACACTAATACTACCTGATGTGTCCCTCTATATGGAGGTTACACTAATACTACCTGATGTATCCCTCTATATGGTTACACTAATACTACCTGATGTATCCCTCTATATGGAGGTTACACTAATACTACCTGATGTATCCCTCTATATGGAGGTTACACTAATACTACCTGATGTCTCCCTCTATATGGAGGTTACACTAATACTACCTGATGTGTCCCTCTATATGGAGGTTACACTAATACTACCTGATGTGTCCCTCTATATGGAGGTTACACTAATACTACCTGATGTGTCCCTCTATATGGAGGTTACACTAATACTACCTGATGTGTCCCTCTATATGGAGGTTACACTAATACTACCTGATGTGTCCCTCTATATGGAGGTTACACTAATACTACCTGATGTGTCCCTCTATATGGAGGTTACACTAATACTACCTGATGTGTCCCTCTATATGGAGGTTACACTAATACTACCTGATGTGTCCCTCTATATGGAGGTTACACTAATACTACCTGATGTATCCCTCTATATGGAGGTTACACTAATACTACCTGATGTATCCCTCTATATGGAGGTTACACTAATACTACCTGATGTGTCCCTCTATATGGAGGTTACACTAATACTACCTGATGTATCCCTCTATATGGAGGTTACACTAATACTACCTGATGTCTCCCTCTATATGGAGGTTACACTAATACTACCTGATGTATCCCTCTATATGGAGGTTACACTAATACTACCTGATGTGTCCCTCTATATGGAGGTTACACTAATACTACCTGATGTATCCCTCTATATGGAGGTTACACTAATACTACCTGATGTATCCCTCTATATGGAGGTTACACTAATACTACCTGATGTATCCCTCTATATGGAGGTTACACTAATACTACCTGATGTGTCCCTCTATATGGAGGTTACACTAATACTACCTGATGTATCCCTCTATATGGAGGTTACACTAATACTACCTGATGTGTCCCTCCTATATGGAGGTTACACTAATACTACCTGATGTCTCCCTCTATATGGAGGTTACACTAATACTACCTGATGTGTCCCTCTATATGGAGGTTACACTAATACTACCTGATGTGTCCCTCTATATGGAGGTTACACTAATACTACCTGATGTGTCCCTCTATATGGAGGTTACACTAATACTACCTGATGTGTCCCTCTATATGGAGGTTACACTAATACTACCTGATGTGTCCCTCTATATGGAGGTTACACTAATACTACCTGATGTGTCCCTCTATATGGAGGTTACACTAATACTACCTGATGTGTCCCTCTATATGGAGGTTACACTAATACTACCTGATGTGTCCCTCTATATGGAGGTTACACTAATACTACCTGATGTATCCCTCTATATGGAGGTTACACTAATACTACCTGATGTATCCCTCTATATGGAGGTTACACTAATACTACCTGATGTGTCCCTCTATATGGAGGTTACACTAATACTACCTGATGTATCCCTCTATATGGAGGTTACACTAATACTACCTGATGTCTCCCTCTATATGGAGGTTACACTAATACTACCTGATGTATCCCTCTATATGGAGGTTACACTAATACTACCTGATGTGTCCCTCTATATGGAGGTTACACTAATACTACCTGATGTATCCCTCTATATGGAGGTTACACTAATACTACCTGATGTATCCCTCTATATGGAGGTTACACTAATACTACCTGATGTATCCCTCTATATGGAGGTTACACTAATACTACCTGATGTGTCCCTCTATATGGAGGTTACACTAATACTACCTGATGTATCCCTCTATATGGAGGTTACACTAATACTACCTGATGTGTCCCTCCTATATGGAGGTTACACTAATACTACCTGATGTATCCCTCCTATATGGACATCATGGGAAAATCTAAAGAAATCAGCCAAGACCTCAGAAATAGAATTGTAGACCTCCACAAGTCTGGTTCATCCTTGTGAGCAATTTCCAAATGCATGAAGGTACCACTTTCATCTGTACAAACAATAGTATGCAAGTATAAACACCATGGGACTACGCAGCCGTCATACCGCTCAGGAAGGAGACGCGTTCTGTCTCCTAGAGATGAACGTACTTTGGTTCAAAAAGTGCAAATCAATCCCAGAACAACAGCAAAGGATCTTGTGAAGATGCTGGAGGAAAAAGGTACAGAAGTATCTATATCCACAGTAAAACGAGTCCTATATCGACATAACCTGAAAGGCCGCTCAGCAAGGAAGAAACCACTGCTCCAAAACCGCCATAAAAAAGCTAGACTACGGTTTGCAACTGTACATGGGGACAAAGATCTTACTTTTTGGAGAAATGTACTCTGGTCTGATGAAACAAAAATAGAACTGTTTGGCCATAATGACCAGAGTTATGTTTGGAGGAAAAAGGGGGCTGCTTTCAAGCCGAAGAACACCATTCCAACCGTGAAGCACGGGGGTGGCATCATCATGCTGTAGGGGTGCTTTGCTGCAGGAGGGACTAGTGCACTTCACAAAATAGATGGCATCATGAGGAAGGAAAATTATGTGGATATATTGAAGCAACATCTCAAGACATCAGTCAGGAAGTTAAAGCTTGGTCGCAAATGGGTCTTCCAAATGGACAGTGACCCCAAGCATACTTCCAAAGTTGTGGCAAAATGGCTTAAGGACAACAAAGTCAAGGTACTGGAGTGGCCATCACAAAGCCCTGACCTCAATCCTATAGAAAATCTGTGGGCAGAACTAAAAAAGCGTGTGCGAGCAAGGAGGCCTACAAACCTGACTCAATTACACCAGCTCTGTCAGAAGGAATGGGCCAAATTTCACCCAACTTATCGTGGGAAGCTTGTGGAAGGCTACCCGAAACGTTTGACCCAAGTTAAACAATTTAAAGGCAATGCTACCAAATACTAATTGAGTGTATGTAAACTTCTGACCCACTGGACTGTGATGAAAGAAATAAAAGCTGAAATAAATCATTCTCTCTACTATTATTCTGACATTTCACATTCTTAAAATAAAGTGGTGATCCTAACTGACCTAAAACAGGGAAGTTTTACTAGGATTAAATGTCAGGAATTGTGAAAAACTGAGTTTAACTGTATTTGGCTAAGGTGTATGTAAACTTCCGACTTCAACTGTATGTGTATGTATGTATGTATGCATGTATATGTGTGTATATATTTATATATATATATATGTGTGTGTGTGTGTGTGTGTATATGTGTGTGTGTTTATGTATATGTGTATATATGTGTATGTATATATGTGTATGTATGCGAGAGAAAAAAAACATATGGGGGATTGGAAGTGATGCAGACAATTACATTGATAGAAGTTACAATCTATCTGCACTATTAATGCTGATCTACCCCCCCCCCCCCAAAAAAAATAAAAATAAATAAATACTACCTGATGTATCCCTCTACATGGAGGTAAAATCTGTATTCTCTCTCTGGGTGACCTTTCAGTAATCCCCATGGTTCTGTATGGAATATGGAAGGAAGACTTGAGCACATGGGGAGCAATGGCCTTTGAGATGGGAACTCAACTCAGTGGGGCCACTGGTCTAATGCCAATGCTAAAAATGGCTATGTTTATGCTTACCTGTTATGTGAAGGTTAACATAGAGATAGGACTAATCATTGATGACATGTTGATAACTCCTGATACAAGATACTAGTTCCTCTTCTTGTTGGTGCTTTAATGAAGATTAACAGAATCACAGCAAATGCATCATTGGGTTTCGATTGTCAATGTTACCTATATTTATATAATTTATTGTTTGTTGTACCATCACTTTGTTTATCTAATTATGTAGCTTGTAGATGCTGCAGACACTTTCTGGGGGAGAGGAACCCGGTGCAGAGCTGTTCTAATCCTGTATCTTTTTTAAGGCTTGGATGGCAAAGCATGTTTAAAACTGAAACAAATATGTTACTTTTTTTTCTGTGTCAAATTTCAATACATTTATGTATGGTTTTAACCTTAATTCATTTGTTGTTTGTTTCAGATAAATCTGGAGGGATGACACCCCCTGAGGCTTTGGCCAAGAATTACATAGCGTACAATGTCAAGGTAGGATCTTCTAATTAAACTTCCGTCTGCGTTGAGCTCACAGAGGTGAAGAGCACCATCTGCTGGACAGAAAATGATGTGCCGTTTTATCCTGTTGCAGTTCCTTGGAGTAACAGAGGTTGACCAACCAAAAGGCACAGATGTCGTAAGGGTGGCTGTGAGAAAGCTAAAGGTATGTTCCTAAGACATTCCCACAGTACTCAAACAATTCTATGATTTTTATAAGACCTTAGATTTGTCAATTTCATAACGTACTGTTTGACGTTTCAATCCTGCAGTTCCAAAGGCATATCAAGAAGTCAGAGGGACACAAAACACCGAAGGTGGAGCTGCAGGTATCCATCTACGGAGTGAAATTATTAGACCCCAAGACCAGAGTAAGTCCACTGTGAAGACGTTCAACTAAGGTCCTTATAATAGGCCAGAACCTTTGGGTCATTTGTAAAGAATAAACTCACCAAGCAGTCAGCCCTTACTAAAGCTGTCCCTGTCTTTGTCTTAATGTTTTTCTTTATTAGTAGCATTAGATATAGCTCATTTATCTTCATTCATTTTAGGATGTGCAGCACAACTGTCAGCTTCATAGGATATCCTTCTGCGCGGACGACAAAACAGACAAGAGGATATTCACCTTCATCTGCACAGAGCCAGAGACCAAAAAACACATATGTTATGTGTTCGACAGTGAAAAATGTGTAAGAAAGAAAATATAATTTAGTGTTTGTGTATTTCATTTGTTTTATATGGATTCTTTAGAGGTTATAATAACCTTATATGAACCTTAGATGTAAATGTATCAAACGTTAGTCCATAGTATGAGGTCACTGTGGTTTGGTAGCACTAATGAATTTATCCTAACTAGTTGTTTCAGGTTTAAAGAGATGTTAGAGGTTTTGTATACCTTTAAGCTAGTAGTTCTGAAAATAGCGGTCAAGAGCGAAAAAGGGTCCCCGAAAACTGTGTACTATGTTATATATGTGCAACACGTCAAAGGGTACATTCACTAGATGTTTAAGGATACCCATGATGCACTGGATTGCAGGCAGAGGAGATCACCTTCAGCATTGGTCGAGCCTTTGACCTGGCATACAGGAAGTTCCTGGAGTCTGGCGGGAAAGACGTGGAGGTGAGGAAACAGATCATCAGTCTGCAGAAAAGAGTAAGTCTGCGTTCCTTTTACAGTGTACTACTTTAGATCAGAGCCCCACAGTGCACTATTGAATCATGGGGAATGTAGTGCCACATCCTGAGATAACTAGTGCATGAAAAATGCATGACAAAATGTGACCTCTTCGATCATGCTCTTGACTTGTGTTTGTTGACTTTAGATTCTGGAACTGGAAACTGAAAATTCCAAGTTGAAAGATCGACTTCAAGATCTAGAGGATCACATGGCAGATTGTCAAGGCTCGCCGGTAAATTGGAGGATTAGCTACTAATCCAACAGTCTCCATGCTTGTTCTGTTTCTGTCTCACACTAAGCCCTAGAAATGTCCGCCTTAACAATAGCTTACCTTACTTTCTGACATCAGTGATAACAAATCTCTACCCCTGTTTCTTCTTTCTCTGGCTGATTTCTCCTCAGCTTTTGCATTTGAACTCTTCTAATGAGGCCCACATGCTGCCGAGTCCCTCGTCTATGTTCTGGGGTGACAGTGTCAGCCTGAACGCCCTTTCCTTTCTAGAGATGTCCTCTGTGGCTCTAACCCCAGCCAGCTCTCCAGACTCCAGCATCTCCGCTGGTCTACTAACCCCTCCACCCACTAAACCTGCCCAGCCCAGGCTACCGCTGCATAATGGATGCTGCTTACCTCGCCCGCGAGTAAATAACTACCTCTCTCTCTTTTTGCTTTTCCTTACTACAGTACACTGCTAGAAGAAATTGTGCTATATAGAAGCAAAAGGGTTCTATGGCTCACTTCATATACAAAGGTTATATAGAATCACAGAAGCGCCCTTATTTTTAGAAAGTGTAGTACGTAGGTCTATGTCTCTCTTTCCCTCGCTTTATCTGTAACTCTTTGTCTTTGTCTCTCTGTCTCTCTCTCTCTGTCTCTCTCTCTCGGTCTCTCTCTGCGTGTGTTTGGTGTTGGTTTTATAACTGTAGCCTTAGTATAACATTCAGCATCTTTGTATTTCGTTGTTCTCTCCCCTCAGGCATGGAGCACCATATCCAGACCTCCCCCCACGGACGTTTTCGACATGGTTCCATTCTCCTCAGGGTCTCCTATGGCAAGGAAACCTGCCATCAATGGGTCCTCTCCTCCTCCTCCTCCCTCCTTTTCCCCTCCTCCACCTCCTCCACATGTTTCCCTGAAAGAGAGAGGTGACTACTCTGCTGCACTACACTCCTTTTTACATTATGTCGTAATGAAATTGATTGATAAACTGCTGTATTGGTATTTATGCAATTACATACAAGTTGCTCAATTAACAATTGCACACATACAGTATGCTGATTCAACTCCTGTCTTCTCTCGCTCCCTCATCCTTCCATCTCTCCCCTCCATCAGGAACAGATATTTTTGGGGCGGAGTCTTTTGATCCGTTCGTCTGCAACACAACAGCCTTTCCTCCTGACGTCCAATCTAAGCTGGATGAAATGCAGGTGTGTACATTCACTGTAGGAACAGCAGTGTTTCTTGAGCTAGGCTTTGTAATGCTCATATATTTACGTTAATAAGAGGCATATTACTTATAACGTCAAAGTACACAGGCATATTATGTGCTCAGTCAATGGTGTAAATAATAGCATTGCCTTTGAACAAATATAGAGCACTCTACCATTATGCTGATTTAGATCAAATACTGTATACTCTGGCTGGGATCCAATCGACATGGATTCTGCCTTTTAGAATGGGGCACAGCCTTTGTTTCTCTGGTCATCAGTAGTAGGAGTCTCTCAGAACAGTGATGACGAATTTATAGTTGATCTTACTACCATCCCTTAATAGCATATATTAAGTATATAATCTAACTAGATAATGAACCTACAGTTAATCTAGCTACATATTATAATCTAACTAGATTATAACCTACTCTAACCTACAGTATATAATCTTATTCTCTCCCTCTCTCTCTTCACTGTGCAGCGTCAGCGACGGTTAGTTTACTCTCACCTATATGTATGCATCTGGATGCTTCACAATCCACAATGCCCATCACATCTTTTTTTCCATTAAAAATGCATTCACATTTTCACTGAGGTCTGCCTCTGTTTGAATGTTTGCATCACTCACGAAAATCTATGATGTACATACAGGCCAACTGTCATACATACAGTATGATTGTAGCCTACCATGTTTGCTACCAGCCTGCTGGTGCTAGCCCTGCTAATTTCCTATCAATTAGCCATCATTTTGATTTTGTCATAATATAGATGAAGTATAGTCCTGAATTGAAAAGCAAGGTTTATTGAGAATCTCAATTGAGATTGTGTCTGGGAAACTGCCCCGTAATTACAGTGTTATTCATCATTATATAGGACACACTGCTCTAGACTTCTGTAGTCTCTGGTTGGATCACTGACCTGTATGTTCATTTATTTGTTGTGTGTGTTTCTGAAGGAGGGGTTCAATATGGGACTAACCCTGGAGGGCACCATCTTCTCTCTGGACCCAGTGGACAGTCGCAGCTGACCACAACGCAACCCTAACATGGACAGTTGATATTGACCCCAACGCAACCCTAACATGGACAGTTGATGTTGACCACAACGCAACCCTAACATGGACAGTTGATGTTGACCACAACTAACCCTAACATGGACAGTTGATGTTGACCCCAACGCTTTCCTTTCCTTTTGTAGACATGAGGATTCATTGGTAAATAAGTATTTTTATGAGAAAACAATTCTGGGACTATACGTCTTTCTATATGCATTGATTTAAATGGAGACCAATGTCATGATAAATGCACTGCAGTATATTACTATTTTTGTACCCCAAAAAATAAAATCGCTGTGTAATTTTTTGGGGGGATGAGTTCATTGCTTTTGCGATTTTTGTCATTCGGATTATTGTACAGTCATTAAAATGTGATTAGTGGTTGACGAGATTGGAAGAGCATTAGCTCATCATTGACTTAATCTCATTTTATAGATGCATGCCCTGCCTCGAACTGTAACAAATATTTTTCTGTATAATTTTGCACCAGGAAGCACTTTTTAAATTACCTTTTACCCTTTCTTTTCATTGTTATTCGTCGATAAACATTGTAGCGGTATTGTTAGAGAGGGGTACAGATATTTATTCGGGCGGCAGGCAGGTATTAAGGAAAAGAAGAGGATAGAAAGAGGACTGCTACCAGACACACACACATCAGCAGAAGAGACGGCCTACCTAGAGGGTAGCCTGTTTGCCAGATATCCTTTCTCTCCACTGGCTAAGACACACCATATAAAACATACGTTACAGCACAGGACGTAACCCAACCAATAATAACTCATACAATAATAATGGCAGAGCAATTCAAAAGGCAACTTCATAGAAACAATTGACATGAAAGAACCCAGTCATAAACCTTTAGAGAATTTTCAATATTCTGTATTACCTCCCAGTGGAGGAGTGAGGGGGGTATGAATGTGTGTGTGTGGGTGTGTTCATAGACAAACAAAGGCCTTAAAATGTCCAAAAATCTTCTTGGCCAAATGTCAATAGTCCCACACAAAACCAATACAGTTCAAACAATAATAAATAAACAAATTCAAGCAACCTTCCTTTAACTAAAATGTCAAACAGTCCTACGGTGCATTAATAGTTCACCAAAGCACTGAACATAAAAGAGAGCAATTATTTCAGTGTAAAGCAAAGAGAGCAATTATTTCAGTGTAAAGCACTGAAGAAAGAGTTATGCCCCGTGTACACTAGCATGCGGTAAACTCCTGCATGCCCCTTCAGCCGCCCAGAGTGGCTCGCTTGTTGGCGTGCTGGCAGCATTTGGCAACATTTGGCAGCATATAGCAGCTAGTTCGATTGTGCGTCAAGATATCAGCATAGCTAGTTTGTATGAAGGTCTGATTATTCACAGGTAAATAGTAATCTGCTCTAAATCGTTCTGGTAACAACCAAACCTCGCTGCCCTGTTTCCAATCGTCCACATGGCTGGGAGAACCTATTCAAGTAAGTGAATACATTTCAAAAATATAAAACAAACAATGTATTATTAGCTACCTAGCTACAGTGCAGGCTAACTCAAATGAGCTGCTAACATAGCTAACTAGTTATCTAGCCAACTTTACATACTGTATAGATAGCTAGCTAAGTTAATTAAATTTTACCAGCTACCTAACTTAATATTAGCTAGCTATCTTGATATATTTATCACTGTAAAAAACAAACTCCAAATGCATTTGTAGGTAGCTAGCTAACAGCCGTGGAGGAGGGTGAAAGGATAGCAGCCCCATCTGTCAAAGTGAGAGAGTAGGCTATTCTCGATAGGGCAGGTACTTTTGTGTAGTTCCAGTCCCTAGAAGTGAGGACAGTGAACATTATATTCAGTGCTGTATAATTTAGTCTGTTTCTTGTGTGGTTTTCTGTCCTCAGATACAGAGAGCTGTGAAAGCCTGTCTGCAGATGAAGAGGTCCCAATGAAGAGCAGTTGTTCTCAGTCCTGGTCCTGGGGACTCAAAGGGGTGCACATTTTTGTTTTTGCCTTAGCACTACACAGCTGATTCAAATGATCAAGTCATCATCAAGCTTCAAGTGGTATTTATGTATTCATTTGTGACGCTATCCTTGATATGATCCTTCTATTGTCACATGCTACACATGCATCTATCTAGCCAATGTTATCATGATTTGTTAAAATAGATATTATACTTTAGTCATCCACAATGACCTGGTGATGTAAAAGTCTAATAATGACATTATCTTCCATATTCCTACAGATACCTTGTAACTGGAGATTCCTTCAAAACGATTGCCTACAGTTACCGTGTAGGGCACTGAAAGGCTTGTTGTTTAAAACCAGTTAAATGTAACTAAGTGTGATTGAAAATGTCATTTACGTAATCCCCCAAAATAATAATTTATCATGAGAGGGCCATAAACAAGAAAAAGTAATGCTGCATACTCAAAGAAAGGTTAAAATGTCACCTTTCTGATAAAAATAGTTATAAATTGCTTAAGTGTAGTCACTTTTGAGGACTTTTGTAGTTCCTATTCAACAAAACTGTATGAATAAGGCTCAAAATGACATATGCTTTCTAAATATAGCATAATCAAATTATAAAACCACTAACCATTAGATTTCACCTTATAACTGTAAAATGCATATTTGTATGTTTAGTGTTAGAGAAAATGTGAATATTTTCTAAAGGTCTCTCTTGATCAAAAAGTCTGCCCCCATCGTCTCACAGAGCTCTAGCTTGGCTTCCTGAACTCATTAGGAGCCTATAAACAACAGCCTGAACAACAAGCCTATAAACAACAGCCTGAACAACAAGACTATAAACAGCCTGAACAACAAGCATATCAACAGCCTGAACAACAAGCCTATAAACAACAGCCTGAACAACAAGCTTATCAACAGCCTGAACAACAAGACTATAAACAGCCTGAACAACAAGCATATCAACAGCCTGAACAACAAGCCTATCAACAGCCTGAACAACCAGCCTATAAACAACAGCCTGAACAACAAGCCTGAACAACAAGCCTATAAACAGCCTGAACAACAAGCCTATCAACAGCCTGAACAACAAGCCTATCAACAGCCTGAACAACCAGCCTATAAACAACAGCCTGAACAACAAGCCTGAACAACAAGCCTATAAACAGCCTAAAAAACAAGCTTACAAACAACAGCATAAACAGCCTGAACAACAAGCCTATCAACAACAGCATAAACAGCCTGAACAACAAGCCTATCAACAACAGCATAAACAGCCTGAACAACAAGCCTATAAACAACAGCCTGAACAACAGCCTGAACAACAAGCCTATAAACAGCCTGAACAACAAGCCTATAAACAGCCTGAACAACAAGCCTGAACAACAAGCCTATAAACAGCCTGAACAACAAGCCTATAAACAACACGCCTATAAACAGCCTGAACAACAGCTTGAACAACAAGCCTATAAACAGCCTGAACAACAAGCCTATAAACAACAGCCTGAACAACAAGCCTATAAACAGCCTGAACAACAAGCCTGAACAACAAGCCTATTGATCGAATACTGCTCCCTTCAGGGGTCAACGTCTCGGTAGGTTATTTATATTTTTGGGGGGTTATAATAGGGTTGTCTTAGACCTATGGGTTAGATAAAGTGAGCTATTTTGGGGTGTTTTTTAAGTATATAGTTATTATAGTGGGTTATAGTGGGTTAGGATAGTAGGGTAGTATGAGTACTATAGCATCATAGTTTTAAGCTTTCAATGCTTAAGTTTGAACATTGTAATAGTTCTGCACCAGTGATTTCAATTTAGAATGTTAAAGTCCGCGTTCAGCAATTGAAATAAATGGTGGTACAGAAAGCTCTATAGTTTTAAAAGTATAAATGGGAGCATATTGAAGCTACATAAGATGAGCCAGTATGCACATTTCAATGTTGGTTTGGTGTTTGTAGCCTAAACGCTTTTTAGAACAGTGGTGAATCCAAAAATGTACAATTGTGGCCTATGGAGTCTTTATGCACATTTTAAATGGTTAGAGTTAAAAAAGTATAAACAGTATTAAAACTCTTTTGACAAGCAACTTAAGTTGAGTCAGACTGCACCATTTAAAGTTGGTTTGGTGTTTGTAGCTTAAACAGTTGAAGACTAGGTGAATTTAAGTGAGACCATCCTTTTACTCTCTTCAAACCATCGTCTACTACACTGCTCTCATCACCCCACAGGGGATCATCGACACGGCTGATTAGCCGTCCTCAGAAGACCACTTCCAGAACGAGTGAAAGTAAACAGACGACTAAGAAGAAGGACATTGTGACCTCTTGTGGACAATCTGAGCCTTACATCTGAGCCTTACATCTAAAAGGCCAACCGAAAAGAGAAGGCCCAATCGACCCTTCCCACAAAGGCCAGTGTCCAACAGAGACGACAAAGACAAACACGTAAATACATGCATTACTTCTTACCAAACAGGGGGCAGTTCTGGCAATGTATTAGGATTACTATGAGCTTTGGTCCATGTGTATCCAAGTGTTTCTCTCTCTCTCTCTTTAACTCGCCATCTTTTGTAACAAGTGTCATATTGTGTTAGTCCGCTAGGGACCAGTTTTCATTGTATTACGTTTCTAATCCCTACCTATACTGTGTATGTATCTTGTGTTATAATTTTTATTAGTTAGTAAATAAATAATTTAATCAATTTGTGGGGTACGGAATGATCATTAAGACCCGGGTTCGTGCAGACTGTGTCACGGGTTACAAAGCCAGAACCCAGAAGCAGACCAGGACAAGGTGAGTTGAAACGAAGGTGAGTGTTTATTTAACAGATTCAAAAGCGATGCTGAATAATCCAGGGAACAGAGCGGGCGGCGGAGATGAGTTGGTGGGGGTGCAGTGGCAGGTCCAATAATGGCTCGGCAGCCGCCGACCACCAGGCAGGGGTTGGGTGAAGGTTCCGGGTGAGTGACTGCAGATAGAACAAAACGGAGGTAAGTACACAGCAAGCCAACAAGGTGCAAAACAACAAAACTAACGCTAGAAGCTCTAAGGCTGATACACTGATAAACATACTGTTCATGGCTAACGATCCGGCAGGGAATGGATGTCAGGTCAGAGCTTAAAAAGGGTGATGATCAGGACCAGGTGTGCAGATCGCTGATGGGATGCAGGTGCGGTTAATCAGGAGAGCTCCCGCCTAGCAACGTCGCCCGGCAACCAGGCAGGGAGCGTTCCAGAACCCTCAGGAAACTGGAGATTCCGAGCAGAAAATGACAACACAGGCAGGAACCGACTCAGGATGCAGGGTTCATGACAGTACCCCCCCTCCGACTAACGCCACCGGGCGGACTACCCGGAGCGCCAGGATGGAGGCGGTAGAAGTCACGAAGGAGGTCAGCATCAAGGATCTGTCGCCGAGGAATCCAACTCCTCTCTTCAGGACCATACCCCTCCCAGTCCACGAGATACTGGAAACCCCGGCCCCGCCGTCTGGAATCCATAATGCGTCGCACCGTGTAGGCAGGACCACCTCCGATCATCCGAGGGGGAGGAGGAGGAGGCGGAGGGGGCAACAGAGGACTGAGGAGAACAGGCTTGAGGCAGGAGACATGAAAGGTGGGATGGACTCTGAGCGTTCTCGGTAACTTGAGTCGAACTGCAACAGGATTGATCACCTTCTCCACCACAAACGGACCAATGAACTTCGGTGACAGTTTCCTAGACTCAGTCCGTAGAGGAAGATCCCGTGTGGCCAACCAGACCCTATCTCCGATGGTATAGGTGGGAGCGGGAATCCGCCGACGATTCGCCTGGAGCTGATACCGGTCAGAAACTCTAAGGAGGGCCTTTCTGGCCCGATGCCAGGTCCGGTGGCAACGACGAATGTGGGCCTGAACAGAGGGCACTGAGAGATCCTTCTCCTGAGAAGGAAACAAGGGAGGTTGGTAGCCATACAGGCACTGGAAGGGAGACATCCCAGTGGCAGATGTAGGGAGAGTATTGTGGGCATACTCAACCCAAGGCAACTGAGAGACCCAGGAGGTGGGGTTGGAGGAGACAAGGCAGCGTAGCGTGGATTCCATCTTCTGGTTGGCTCTCTCCGCCTGACCATTAGATTGGGGGTGAAAACCAGATGTGAGACTGACTGTAGCTCCAATGGCCAAACAGAAGGACTTCCAGACAGCAGAGGTAAACTGAGAACCACGGTCGGAAACGATGTCACTGGGCAACCCGTGGACCCTGAAAACCTCCCTAACCAGGATCTCGGACGTCTCAGAGGCAGAGGGAAGCTTGGAAATGGGCACAAAGTGGGCGAACTTGCTGAATCTGTCCACGATAGTCAGAACGACCGTGTTCCCCTCAGAAGAGGGCAACCCAGTGACAAAGTCCAGGGCCAGATGCGACCATGGTCGCCGGGGAATAGGGAGGGGGTGAAGTAGTCCAGAGCTGGGCCGATTGGCACTCTTATTCTGCGCACACACTGGACAGGCAGCAACAAACCTCCGAGTATCCTCTCCCATGGCAGGCCACCAAAATTGTCTGCGAAGTAACGCCATCGTCCGAGCCACGCCAGGGTGACAAGCCATCTTGCTGGCGTGGGACCATTGGAGGACAGCAGAACGAACCGACTCAGGCACAAACAACCGACCGGATGGACCGTTACCGGGACCGGGCTGCGTCCGAAGGGCCGCCATAACCTCCTCCTCAATCTTCCACATAACTGCTCCCACGACACAGTTCCGGGGAAGAATCGTCTCGGTCTTGGCCCCACTCTCCTCCGTCTTGGAGAACATCCGGGACAAGGCGTCCGCCTTGCCGTTCTTAGATCCAGGTCGGAACGTCAGGGAAAAATTAAAGGGTCCGAAAAACAAAGACCACCTGGCCTGACGGGAGTTGAGACGTCTAGCCGATTGCACGTAAGCAAGATTCTTGTGGTCAGTCCAGACAATAAACGGTTGCTCCGCCCCCTCCAACCAGTGGCGCCACTCCTCCAAGGCAAGCTTCACCGCAAGAAGCTCCCGGTTACCCACATCGTAGTTCCTCTCCGCAGACGAAAGACGACGAGAGTAGTAGGCGCAGGGATGGAGTTTACCGTCAGTGGAGCATCGCTGGGACAGGATGGCGCCAACCCCCACATCAGACGCATCCACTTCAACGACGAACTGACGGGCCGTGTCAGGTTGAGAGAGAATCGGTGCGTTGGTAAATCGCCTCTTCAAATCCAGGAACGCTCGATCCGCCTCCGGATTCCAATTGAAGGTCCTGGTACTGGAAGTCAGGGCAGTTAATGGAGCGGCCACACGGCTGTAATCCCGGATGAATCTGCGGTAGAAATTCGCAAACCCCAGAAACCTCTGGAGCTGCAATCTCGTACCGGGCTGGGCCCATTCCAGAACCGCCCTAACCTTCTCCTGGTCCATCCTAATCTCTCCCCTGGAGATGATGTACCCGAGGAAGGATGTAGTGTGGGCGTGAAATTCGCACTTCTCTGCCTTCACGAACAGGCGATTCTCCAACAATCGCTGCAGAACCTGCCTGACATGCTGGACGTGGTTGGAAGGTTCCTTCGAGAAGATCAGAATGTCATCCAGGTAAACAAACACAAAGAGACCGATCATATCTCTCAGGACGTCATTCACCATACTCTGGAATACAGCTGGAGCATTGGTCAGTCCAAACGGCATCACCTGATACTCGAAGTGACCCATCGGTGTATTGAAACCCGTCAACCACTCGTCCCCCTCTCTGATCCGGACCAGGTGATACGCATTGCGTAGGTCTAGCTTGGTGAACACAGTAGCACCCTGTAAGGAGTCGAAGGCAGAGCTCATCAAGGGCAGGGGATACTTGTTCTTAACCGTGATATCATTCAACCCCCGATAATCAATACACGGGCGAAGAGAGCCATCCTTCTTACCCACAAAAAAGAATCCTGCCCCTAGGGGTGATGACGAGGGACGAATGAGACCAGCAGCTAGGGACTCCTTGATGTAGGTCTCCAAAGCCTCACGTTCAGGTCGGGAGATACTGTATAACCGTCCCTTGGGATAGACAGCTCCAGGGAACAGGTTGATGGCACAATCATATGGTCGGTGGGGAGGGAGTGACAGAGCCCTCTGCTTACTAAACACTTCCCCCAAATCGTGATATGTCTCGGGAACCAGGGACAAATCTGGGGGTTTAGCCTCAATCACCGGACTGGGAACCGAATGGGAACAGGCAGTCTTGAGACAGTTAGCATGACAATCAAGGCTCCAACTAGTTACCTTGCCAGTCACCCAATCGAACGTGGGATTGTGTTCTTTCAGCCAGGGGTATCCAAGGACCAGAGGAACATGGGAAGAAGGCAGAATGAAGAATGAGATCACCTCAGAATGATTCCCTGACAACAGCATCTTAACCGGTTCAGTCCTCATCGTGATACGTGCCAGACTACTGCCGTTCAGAGTGGTAGCTTCAATGGCTTCCGGTAATTGCTCCTTGGAAAGCCCCAGCTGTTCCACCACTTCGGCATCAAAAAAGCTTCCATCGGCACCTGAATCGACAAAAGCGTTAATCGCTAAGCTCTGATTCCTGTTCATGAGGGTAGCCGGGAAACGGGGTCTGACAGAGGTATTGAGAGGTTGAAACTGGCTCGCTAAAAGTCCTCCCAACTTTAGCGAGCCGAGCAGTTTGACGACCGCCGGGAACAAGTGGAGATGTAATGTCCCGAACTACCACAGTAGAGGCAGCAGTTGGTCTTACGTCTATGTTGGCGCTCCTCCTTGGTTAACCCGTGCCGCCCCACTTGCATGGGTTCAGAATCGGGAGGCAGGACCTCTCCACTAATCCTGTGTGGTGGACAATGATCGACGTATTCTGGTCCACCCCCCGACCCGACTGGGAACTGAGAAGCTGATCGATTGGACGGGCCCCATTGCTTCTCCCTCCTTCGCTCTCGAACTCGGTTATCCACCCGAATAGACAAGGCTACCAAGCTGTCCAGGTCACTAGGCTCCGGATAGGAGATCAACTCATCCTTGAGCTGCTCCGACAGGCCCTGGTAAAAGGCCGCTTGCAGAGACTCCTCATTCCACCCACTCTCCACAGCCAACGTCCTGAACTCGATCACGAAGTCGGCAACGCTGCGAGTTCCTTGGCGAAGCGAAAACAGGCGCCTAGCTGCGTCCATACCTCGGACGGAATGGTCGAATAGCTTCCTCATCTCGGCCGTGAACTCCTGGTATGAAGCCATGCAGGTGTCCTGTCGTTCCCAAACGGCTGAAGCCCACTCCAGCGCTCGACCACGCAGCAACTCAATAACAAAGGCTACCCTAGCCTTGTCTGTGGCATAAGAGTTGGGCTGTAGATCGAACACTAAGCCACACTGCATAAGGAAAGAACGGCATTTTCCCAGCTCCCCCTCATATTTATCCGGCGTCGGAACCTTGGGCTCACGGAAGGACACAGCTCCAGAAGCGGCAGGCGAGATGGGTGAAACCGGTAGTGGATTCTCCACCGGCAAACTGAGCTGGGCCTGGATCTTCGTCAGACTGGTGGAAAGGTTCCGAACTGACAACGCTATCTCCTGTAGTGCCGTGCTATGTTGTCCCAACATCTTCTCCTGATGGGTAATGGCATGGCGAACAGAGTCCAGGTCCGCTGGGTTCATTACTGGCCGGATCGTTCTGTCACGGGTTACAAAGCCAGAACCCAGAAGCAGACCAGGACAAGGTGAGTTGAAACGAAGGTGAGTGTTTATTTAACAGATTCAAAAGCGATGCTGAATAATCCAGGGAACAGAGCGGGCGGCGGAGATGAGTTGGTGGGGGTGCAGTGGCAGGTCCAATAATGGCTCGGCAGCCGCCGACCACCAGGCAGGGGTTGGGTGAAGGTTCCGGGTGAGTGACTGCAGATAGAACAAAACGGAGGTAAGTACACAGCAAGCCAACAAGGTGCAAAACAACAAAACTAACGCTAGAAGCTCTAAGGCTGATACACTGATAAACATACTGTTCATGGCTAACGATCCGGCAGGGAATGGATGTCAGGTCAGAGCTTAAAAAGGGTGATGATCAGGACCAGGTGTGCAGATCGCTGATGGGATGCAGGTGCGGTTAATCAGGAGAGCTCCCGCCTAGCAGCGTCGCCCGGCAACCAGGCAGGGAGCGTTCCAGAACCCTCAGGAAACTGGAGATTCCGAGCAGAAAATGACAACACAGGCAGGAACCGACTCAGGATGCAGGGTTCATGACAGACTGAAACCCTATGACTTTCAGAATGAGACTGATATGAGGTAAATGATTAATAAATGACTGTTAAATGATAAGCGATATCTTTAGAGTTAATTAAATCTTTAGAGTTAACTCATTAAACAACTTTTCCCGTGGTGCCCCAAATTCCTAATGAGTTAATTGTTACATGATTACTTTAATCTAGTAACAATGAAACATAGTAGGTAATTATTCGATAAATAATAGTCATCACAATAATGAAAGGCACGACATGGTGTTAGTAGTTTCTACGGTTTTGGCGCTACTGGTTCCAGTGGAAGGCAAATAATAATAAGTATGTTGGATTCTAGTAGTTGTTCTTGCTTTCAGCAAGCACATCTAATAATACTGGAAAATGACATTTCCTAAAGAAAATGTGTGTGCTAGCTAGTATTGAAGTATTTATGGTTGTGAAATGATAGTAATAGTTGTAGTGGTAGTAACAGCAGCAATAAAGGTGGTAGTAGTAGTAGTAGTAGTAGTAGTAGTAGAGTTGTCATGGGTTAGTTCAAGTGAGTTATTTTAGTGTGGTTTGTCGGTGTGGAATCAGGATCCACTCTGTTCAGTATGGCAAGGAGTGACATGATAATAATAATAATATGCCATTTAGCAGACGCTTTTATCCAAAGCGACTTACAGTCATGCGTGCATACATTTTTTTTGTGTATGGGTGGTCCCGGGGATCAAACCCACTACCCTGGCGTTACAAGCGCCGTGCTCTACCAGCTGAGCTACAGAGGACCACATGATAACTTATTCAGGCAGGTTTGTACCTAAATATTTATCTCAAGCTATCTTCAGAGGTGTGGCCACCTGCTTTGGGGAGGGAGGGGCGTATGACTTTCAATCAAGGCAGACCATGTTGAACCGAACCTTTGCTTTCACTTGCTGTGACACAAAAGGCTGTCCCACAGTAGATGCTCATCATTCATGTTGTCGCCCTAACACGGAAGTGGGACATACTGTGCAGCACTACAGACTACTACAGATCATCGGTTGAATTTACACAAGAAGCCTCACGACATCACAACAGAGAGAAAGAGCTTAAAGTAAGTTCATATTTGTCATAGGGTCAATATCAAAAGGAGGGGTATTCACAACCTGGTCTCAGAGCATTTCGTATTATTCTGTACGTATATAACCAAAACACTCAATTAGAATGATATGTTCCGTTTCGTACTGTATGTATTAAATTGTGGATATCCATCACCCATTTCGTATGATATGTTACGAATTACAATTCGTATTATATGTTCAGATTTAGCTAAATGTACAATACGTTACGTATCTGCAAAATGTAATAAATGTTACAAATTTTCTAAACGTATGATATGCTACGAATTCTAGCTAGGTGCCTAATGTTAGCTAGCTGGCTAACGTTAGCTAGGCTAGGACTTAGGGTTAAGGTTAGGGTTAAGTTTATGAGTTAGGTTAATGGGTTAAGGTTAACGTTAGGGGAAGGGTTAGCTAACAGTATGAAAAATGTATGCACTCACTAACTGTAAGTCGCTCTGGATAAGAGCGCCTGCTAAATGACAAAAAAAAAAAAAAGCTAAGTATTTGCAAAGTAACTAAAAGGTAGTAAGTAGTTAAAGTTGCTAATTAGCTAAAACGCTAAAGTTGTACATGATGAGATTCAAACTCGCAACCTTTGGGTTGCTAGACATTCGCGTTATATGCCTACCCATCCACCTCAACCAACCACCCTACTTTTGTTATTGCCTTAAGTAACCTTCTGTCTTATGTAACCATACCAAACGTAACATATCATACTAATTTGAGTGTCCCGGATTTACATTTACTATGTTACCTCTAGTCTATGAGACCAGGCTGGTATTCAGGGTGGGTACACATTTTTTATTGGATTAAATAATTTAATTGTGATTAATTGTCAGAAATCATGAATTAATTGTGGGCAAAAGTTGTCTTGATCTTAATGTTTTGCCAAGAGAAATTGTAGTTGATTTCAATCGTTTTTAATTTGTATTCCCCAAATGGAATTGAATGCATACTTGCACTTTATGATTAAAACATTTCATGAATAGGCCTATTGCATTCAGGTTAAAATGTATATTTTAATGTAAGGCTATTAAAATAGCCTATCAAAATTATGATGAATATTAAATGTATTACATTTAATTAAATCTATTGAAAATGAAAGCATTGGTATATTACATTTGAACAGGTTTATGTTAGATATTATCAATGTTCCCTCTAATTTGGTAGTGAGCAAATTTCAGGTCTGCTGAGCGCAAACTTGAAAGTTGTGAAAATTCTGTGCAACTTCCAGCGCACGTTTACTGTAAACACTGAGGCTGTAACCGCTTTAAGTTACAGTTTTAACAGTGGCCAAGTAGGCATTGTTCTCTTGTAAGAAGGAATCACTCCCCTATTGCTGACTATAAATGATCTATAACTGGACTAATAAGTAACTATCTAGCAAAGGATGTGAACAAAATATGCACCAGGCTACATGCCGCTCTCGCTCTGATCTCAAAACAAGCACATCTACATCAACCGCTCACGCTGTCACAGATCCATATATGGCAATGGTCTATTTGCATATAGGCCTACTGCAGCTCTCATTGTTTATGCCGCTCCCGTGTGTGTAGAGCGCGTGCTGAGTCGAGCCTGTCAAATCAAATCAAATCAAATGTTATTTGCCACATGCGCCGAATACAACAGGTGTAGACATTACCATGAAATGCTTACTTACAGCCCTTAACCAACAATGCATTTATTTATTTAGTTGAGGTAGTTGAGGTAATATGTACATGTGGGTAGAGTTAAAGTGACTATGCATAAATAATTTACAGATTAGCAGCAGCGTAAAAAGATGGGGTGGGGGTGGGGGGGCAGTGCAAATAGTCCGGGTAGCCATGATTAGCTGTTCAGGAGTCTTATGGCTTGGGGGTAGAAGCTGTTGAGAAGCCTTTTGGACCTAGACTTGGCGCTCCGGTACCGCTTGCCGTGCGGTAGCAGAGAGAACAGTCTATGACTAGGGTGGCTGGAGTCTTTGACAATTTTGAGGGCCTTCCTCTGACACCGCCTGGTATAGAGGTCCTGGATGGCAGGAAGCTTGGCCCCAGTGATGTACTGGGCCGTACGCACTACCCTCTGTAGTGCCTTGCGGTCGGAGGCCGAGCAGTTGCCATACCAGGCGGTGATGCAACCAGTCAGGACGCTCTCGATGGTGCAGCTGTATAACTTTTTGAGGATCTGTGGACCCATGCCAAATCTTTTCAATCTCCTGAATAGAATCCTACTCCGATGCTTTCTGCCTACAACAAAATCTCTTGCATAGTTCGTTTTGTTTCGGTATGTCGCATTGAAAGTGGCTAATATTGTGTTGATTAGATCACAATTGCCACAGTAAAGGGAAACGTTGATAGATCTACCGCTCAGATTTTTTGTAAACATGACTTACATGTTTTTATATTTCAACATTTGATGTAGGCTATATGATCCCACCAGTAATAGAGCCTTTGTTGTATTACTTTTGAGGCACAGCTGAGTCAGCATACAGTTAAATAATTTGCTTATTATTTGCATTGTACTGGGCTGATGGTGCCTGCATCTGATGGTCAGTCTCAGCGGAGGGAGACAGTAGAAAACTGCGGGTACGCCTCTCAACATCCCTCTGCTCTCCCTTTCCTCCACTGACACTGACCAAAAAGGGACACATCTTCCAGCTGATGGCGAAACTTGAGTCACACTGCATTATTTCTGCCTTGTGCACAAATGCATTTGTTACTCATATGAACAGAGAAAGTTAAATATTCCTCGATATTAAAAAAGGCCCAAGCTGCTAATAATAACAACACAAGCCTATATATACACGTTCCTACTCATTCATTACTGCTGCAATGCTTGTTGTAGCGCTGAGTGGAAAAAGGAAGAATGCACATTTTATGGTTTATAAAAGTGTTCAATACAAAGTGTTGACAGTGCTGAGTAAAACCTTAAACATGAACTCATTCATAAAAACAGCAGCTCCTTGCAGTATTTGTTGACAGTCTCTCTCTAGTCATGGTTTTAAACGTTTTGAAATATCACAGTATCAACCTCGCTGTAGATTTCTTTTACACCTGCTACATTACTGCAGACAGTAATCTAAGAAATCCGATTAGCCAGCGGTAATCTTATAGTGACCTGACCAGGTACCGGTGACCCAGGCACGGGTTGTGCCGGACCGTAGGCTTGGTGCGAGGGGCAGGAACAGGCCGGGCCGGGCTGGCGACGCACACCTTAGGCTTGGTGCGAGGGGCAGGAACAGGCCGGACCGGGCTGACGACGCGCACCCCTGGCTTGGTGCGTGGAGCAGGAACGGGCCGGACCGGGCTGACGACGCGCACTCCTGGCTTGGTGCGTGGAGCAGGAACGGGCCGGACCGGGCTGACGATGCGCGCCCCTGGCTTGGTGCGGGGAGCAGGAACGGGCCGGACCGGGCTGACGACGCGCACCATTGGCTTGGTGCGGGGAGCAGGAACAGGCCGGACCGGGCTGACGACCCGCACCCCTGGCTTGGTGCGTGGAGCTGGAACAGGCCGGGCCGGGCTGGCGACGCGCACCGTAGGCTTGGTGCGAGGGGCAGGAACAGGCCGGGCCGGGCTGGCGACGCACACCTTAGGCTTGGTGCGAGGGGCAGGAACAGGCCGGACCGGGCTGACGACGCGCACCCCTGGCTTGGTGCGTGGAGCTGGAACAGGCCGGGCCGGGCTGGCGACGCGCACCGTAGGCTTGGTGCGAGGGGCAGGAACAGGCCGGGCCGGGCTGGGAACACGCACTACTAACTTAGCACGGGGAGCAGGAACGGGTCGGGCCGGACTGGGAACACGCACTACTAACTTAGTGCGGGGAGCAGGAACGGGCCGGACCGGACTGGTGACACACACCACTTGCTTGGTGTGAGGAGCGGGACTGGGTTTCTTCATAACCCTCCGCTCCCTCAGCTGCCTACTCAGTTCCTCTCGCCTTGCCTCTACTCTCTCCTTCTCCCTTATCGCCTCCAGTAACTCCTCCCTCTGACCCACTAACTCCTGCTCTCTCCTTACCAATAGCCCCCTTAACCTGGTGGCCTCCTCACCTAACCTCCCAATACGCCCTGTAGCTGCCTCCTGCTGCCCCGTCGCCCATGCCGTGTGCCCCCCCTAAACAATTTTTGGGGTTGCCTCTCGTCCGTCCGACGAAGACACTGTTGACGCCGTTGCTCCTCTCTCCGGCGCGCCTCCACCGTCTCCTCCCACGGACGGCGATCCATCCCGGCCTGGACTTCCTCCCAGGTCCAGGACCTTTCCCGTCCAATATCTCCTCCCATGTCCAGGCTGTCTGCTCCTGGACACGCTGCTTGGTCCTGTTATGGTGGGATCTTCTGTCACGATCGTCGAAGGAGGAGGACCAACGCGCAGCGTTATTTGCAAACATACTGTACTTTATTAAGTATCACACGAACAAAACAACAAACGATAACGTGAAGTCCTTGGTTAACACACGTAAACCAACACGGAACAAGATCCCACAAACACTGTGGGAAAACTGGCTGCTTAAGTATGGCTCCCAATCAGAGACAACAAGCAACAGCTGATACACGTTGCCTCTGATTGAGAACCACACTGGCCAACATAGAAATACAAGACTAGAAATGAGAACATAGAACAAAACACATAGACTCTACACACCCTGGCTCAACATATTAGAGTCCCCAGAGCCAGGGTGTGACAATGTGCTTAAATCAGACTTATTTTTATGTGCTCTAGGGAACAACATATCCTTAGTTTTACATGCATTCAGTACTAATTTCAGGTCAATAAAGTTGTTCTGTATTACAATGAAGGCAGACTGTAGTTCAGATAGAGCCTGGTCAACCGTCGGGGCAATAGCATACACAACAGAAACAACTTTACAGATTGAATGTAGCCCTTAACACTAGAACTGCTAAAGCAGTCATTTTGACTGCTCATGTTTTATTTATTTTGTATTACTCTGCTATGTTTTAAGTCATGCCCCACTCTGTCCTTCACTTTTCCTAAATAAGTCTATATAACACACTATCGGTGTTAGAATATTAATATCACAAACAGAACTGGAGTTATAACCAGTTTTAGGATGGCATGTAATTTTTGTTAAGGTTTTCCGCAAAGTATTCCAATTTTGAACCATTTCTTGTCTGAAAAGACAAACTCAGCCTACCCCGTGGAGCGGATTACTCAAATCACCGTGCCTACCCACAGCTTCCAAGACACCCGCCACAGCAAAGATTGATACTAGCCTACGTGAGATTTCATAACTTTTAAAACCATGACCAGAGAGAGACTGTCAAATAATACAGCAAAGAGATGCTGTTTTTATGGTTGAGGTAATATATACGTTGAATTCAACACTATTACAAAACATACAACGCGCTTCTCTCTACTTCCACTGACGCTGCATGAATGAGTAGCCAAGTGTATCGATTATGGAGGACTAAAAGTGCCACAATTAAATAAATAAATACACCATTAAATAATTACTTAAATGTGTCATTAATTAATTAAAATTAGAATTAAATACATAAATGTGTTATTAAATGTGTCATTAATTAATTCAAATACCGATTCATTTTATGTAAAATACATATATAATAATTTCACTATTTACATTTACATTTCATGGTCCTGCGTTGGAGTGCTTCCTGAATTACTTAAAACTGTCAAACTGACCCATCAAAAGTTGGTAGGCGGAACCTAACGCCTGATTGGTTACCCTCTGCATCAAGCCAAGACAAATCAATTCCGGATAATGGATTGATGCAGAGCTACTGAACACATTCCAATACACTGGGTGGCGCTATTCACCTCTACGTTGGTTTAGTTACACGGTTAAACAGAACTTTCATTGCAACGGCTAAAAATCAAGAGAAGACTCGGTCCTGCTAGCCCCAATGTTGAGACGCTGTGTGAGGTGCAGGACAAAATGTCTAAAAGTTGCCCGGAGCTGCTGAGAGAAGCAGCGAATTTGATTGAGGAAGCTCTGAGCAGAAGTCCAACGGCTCCCGCGGCACCGGTGACTCCGGCAGCTCAGTCACAGCAGATACCGGCCGCTCAATCACGTACACCTGTCCAAGGTAAGCTAAGTAATTTCATGTTAGCCAGGTGTGCTACTATTTAATGATTCGGGACACACGTGTAGGTTAAATTAGATCGACTCGAACATGTATTTGCATGCGGTATTATGATGCTTCGTGCGTGACACGTTTATTGTTAATGGGGGGGGAAGCATAAACCTAGCTAGTTCGCTAATCGGCTAAATGGTGTTAGCTGGCTTGAGCATCCCAAGATAGAAGTAGAGGCTGTTTTAGCTGACTGGTGACCATTGAGCTGTTACGTTTTTCTGTGTTGCAGCGGAGGTAGCAAGGCTCTTTGCGCCATATAACATTGGAGCCAGAAGGAATATGACGAGACGACCAGCACAAGTCCAAGTTAGCCGAAGAAGCTACACACACACTGTCTGTTGTTTGGCTGACCACAATGCGGATAAAATTCCAAGCGTACTGTTTAAAGCTGAACTTCTTACTTCAGGACTTGGAGAGCAAAAAGTAACATTTTCAGGTCAGTGCGAAACTAGGCATTTACCAAAAGTAAAAAAAGTTTGTACTGTCTGTGGCTTGTTGAAATTATTTGCATTTCTTTTTATAGTGACTCAAACTTAATTGGTGTTCATAGTGTCAATAATAGTTATCACAGGCTTATTTGCTTAATTTAAGGTGAGGTGAGTTATGATTTTGTTTTGTTTTTTTCTCCAGGGAATGACCACGATCCCATGGTTATAACAAATAAACTGATGGAAGTGTTTCCGAAGCTCCAACAAGGGGGAGGCTTTGAATTTCTAAAACTTGTAGGATCTACTCGCAGTCGAAATCTTGCGTTGCTTCAGTGTCCCAGCACTGGATACACCCTTGCCTATCTGAAAGATCCATCGACGATGATTGGACAGGCTACAATCTACATACGTCCACTTCAACAGGATCTACCCTTAGATTGTGTACATACATTTACAGAGA
Organism: Coregonus lavaretus; assembly: GCF_964263955.1. Lineage (NCBI taxonomy): Eukaryota > Metazoa > Chordata > Actinopteri > Salmoniformes > Salmonidae > Coregonus > Coregonus lavaretus. The sequence goes on along the minus strand of NC_140022.1, from coordinate 4,344,861 downwards.
CTTAGTTTAATACATAATCAAAACAAAGATTACTGGTGACTTTTAATCATTAATTAAAAGCCATTTGTTGTTGTTGTTAGGAGAGCTCACGTCCTGCCTCTGGTCCAGTCATCCCCTGCATCACTTGTCAGAAGGAAGTTCCCTTTTCAGAGATGAAGCTGCACAGATTGAGCTGCAATGGGTATGTACTTCTTAAAGCAATGCAAGGGTAGCATAATTTATTTTCTTTGGGAATATGTCTCTCTTATTGTTGTGCACACAAATAAGCGAGTATGACCATCATTTCAATTGTGTTAACTTCAAGGACACCCATGCAGGAATCAGAAAGAGAACAAGAGGGAGGCCAAAGTGAAGAAAATGATAGTGAGACAGCCCTAGTCAGTGACAGTGTTCCAGTGAGGCCTGAAACATCAGCTGAGAGTGCAGTAGTACCGGCAGTGATTGTCAACGAGGAGTTGGATCGCAAAGAAACAGACAGTGGTTTGTGTCATCACAATAGTGTTGCTATAAGATTGTGTGTAACTGAAAAGTTAATAAAAAGCACCATTAGATTTTGAAGAAGTGTAATATCGTTACATGGTAAGTTTAGTCTTTTCCTGGTTTCAAAGGCTGCATTACAGTAAAGTGATGTCATTTTCTGAACTTACCAGACTGTTCTAGCTGTTCTATTATTTGCCTTTTACCACTTAGTCATTATATCCACAATATGATAGTTATTTATCCGAAATCTAAATGTGGAAGATATTTTGTGAATGCACCAATTGTCAACCTTACAATATCGTTGCAATATCGACATCAAGGTGTTAGGTCAAAAATGTGATATTTGATTTTCTCCATATTGCCCAGCCCTAATGTCAATGCATACACAGTTCAGATGAATTGACACAAGTTCAGTGTCTTTGAAAACATTAACACACTGTGCAGTAGTTGACTTTTTTTTCTTCCATTTACTAAAATCAAACTGTTCTGCACCTTCAGTGCTAACAGTACAGCATTCATGTTAGTCATTCTGTGGACCATAATGAGACAGGAAGCTTCAAAGAAACAGCTTTTTTTCCTTTCTTTTAAAAGGAAAGTAAACTTTCAGTTTTTCCTTGCTTGTTCTAACACAACAAATAAAAACATGGGTTGGACATCAGTCTAAGATTCTTGATAACACTTCCACAGTCTCTACATATAGTCTAAGTGCATCAGTAACAGAAACTCCTGGAGCTGGCAAAATTGCAACCTCTTCATCTGAGAGCTCACGGGCCAGCTGAACCTCGGGGACTGACACAGTGCCTCGATGAAGGCAGTGAGGTCCGTTCCAATCGATCCCATATTCTTCAGGAACCTGAATGGATGACAAGCATAATCAGTCTTGTACTTAAAACTAGTTTGACATGTCCTTACACAAGATTGTTATTTTTGGTCACCAAGGCAGTGAGAAATGAAATGTTACTTATTCAGTTTTTTAAAATAATACAGCTTTGCATAGTATGCACTGTAGAAACTACAGCTCACAGGTTGATCTTTAAAAGCTCGGGAGATTTTAAAGAGACAATAATCTATAGTAAATGTTTCATTTAAAGTATCACATTTAGCACCATTTTTTTCTCCCATAATTCCTTTGGGGAAACAATTTTAAGAAAGTGTTTAAAGTTCATTGTTAACCTCAGTAGGATCCTCCTCAGGGCCTTGCTCTCTGTAACTTCTCCAGAGTTGCTGTGGTGACTGATTCCTTTCAGTTCTAAGACCGTGGAAGTTCCAAGCATCTCGAAAAGAGTCGAGGCTTTGCTGAACCAGTGGAAGGAAAATCCGGTGCAGAGCGAAAAGATGGACTTCATTGTCTGGATTCAGTGTCTCCTGATCTTCCAATGAAGTAAAGATCTGATAGAAGAGGTCCAGGGCATGTTCATAAACATCTCTCCACATCCTCTCTATTCTGTGTTTAGGATAAAATTGAGAAATTGTTAATTTATGACATATGCTAAAGTACATTCAACTAGTATGTTAGTTGTGTGAGCCTAGTATCGTATCTGAAGATTATGCCTTTGTTAAATGTTTTGGAGGAACAAAGAATGTTGTTTTATGATCTTAGTTCAAATGTAGCGTTGGGAGGGTGATGCCCCAGGGGAGACTGGTGATTGGCCAGAAGAGGGGAGTCACTCCTCTTTTTGCATTGTTTATAAATAGGGGGTAAACGATGAGACGGCAGAACGGCCATAGCAATCTGGGAGCCGTTCTCCGGACATCGCGAGTCTGTATCTATGCTGTAAATTCGGGATTTTAATAAAAGCCTCTAACACGATGCAGCATAGCGAACTTTTTGTTGACGGCAATAATGACCACCATTCATCATATACGACATAATGGCGCCCAACGTGGGGCTGGTTTTGCGTCTCTTCCTTGTTTCAGTCAACCGCCGGCCTAACTCTCTCTGAAGCATGGCCGAAAAAGGGTGAGTGTGTTCTTACCGCTTCGGAGTTTGTTAGATTGGATATGACTTGTGTACACTGAACGGATGTTCCATTTCGACCTGGCCTCGGTGGTGTTATTGCTGGTCGACTGGAGTCTGCTAAAATTTATTCCATCAAAAACGGCAGTTAATTGGAATGTAGAGCATTAAACGGTAGGATTTAAGTATTGAACGTGTATAATTCATTGGTAACGGGTGACAATGGATTAGTAGAGAATAAAGGTTGGAAGACGTCTGCATAATTAGGGCACCGGGGGATCTGGAAAAGCCCTCGAATCGAGGCGATTCTTTAGGAATGGGCCATAAAATCCTTGCAACGCGTTATGTGGTGTATGGTTAATTCTGGGAATTATTAAGCTGGACGAATTATATGTATGTTATATACTCATCGTATGGTTGACGAACTATAATGCTTGGGGTAACCTCTCTATGATTATCCAGAACTTACGGCAACACAAAGTTAGACGGAGATATTGATAATCATGGACAATGATTGGGCCGCGGTGCGGGGTGTTCATTTGTATAGCTAGTAGGCCGCAGTTGGCTAGAGGCTGAAGCTAAGGCTGGGTTGTTTCAGGCCACGTGGTACATCGTGGCTAAATGCTAATGTTAATGCTTAAGGCTAAATGCTAACTGTGTTTTGTGTCGCAGTGTACCTTGGGCTAAGCTAAATGCTAATGCTAATGCTAATTGTGTTGCATGCTACATGCTAACGGATATCCTTAGAGATTCCATTGCGATGGATTAAAGTCTCTTAAACTTGTCACTGTCTGTAAGTCAGGCAGTGGCGGCTCCTGAAAAAATTCTCAGGAGGGGCAATTTTTCTGATGATTTAGGTGACCTACACACATTTAAAAAAAGATATGTCCAGCAACAACATGAAGACAGGGGCAGCATATAAGTCAATACCAGAAGCATTTATTGACTGATCTCAAAAGTGTTGGCTTACCAGGGTTGGTGGAGCCCTCAGTTTCATCTTTGCCTCGCAAAGCTAACTCAAACACTCCGCAAAACTTCACACACTGGATTAGCCGGCTGAGGATGTGGCGGTTCTTGCTAATGTCGTAGTAAATATATTTGTTATAGTGAATATGGAATATGATATGTTGAGTAAAATGTTGTGCTAAGATCTATTTAGGTCAGGAGCTGGTTATAAGTTCTGTTCCTATCCAATAACAATGGACAAAAGGGTCCTATCTTGTCAGCCTTGTCAGCAGGTGGCCAAGGACAACACCCACGCCATAGGCCTCTCAGTTCTTCCAACTCACGAGTTCTTGCTCTGAGGACACACACACACACAAACACACACACACACACATCATCACTGTTAAACACACACACACACACACACATCATCACTGTTAAACACACACACACACACACACACACACACAAAAATCCCCTCTCTTAGGCTGAACATTTGAAGACAGAGAACCCGACTCAGAGCCAATGCAACAGTGACAGTAGCCTGCAGGGGACCTCGCCCAACTCATCAGGACCAATCAGAAGATCAGAACTACTAGATTGAACCTACTTCATTTATTGCATAAAATGTCTGCACACAATGTTTCGGGGCTCTCTTCAGATAATAATAATAATAATAATAATAATAATAATAATAATAATATGCCATTTAGCAGACGCTTTTATCCAAAGCGACTTACAGTCATGCGTGCATACATTTTTGTGTATGGGTGGTCCCGGGGATCGAACCCACTACCTTGGCGTTACAAGCACCATGCTCTACCAGCTGAGCTACAGAAAGTGGATACTCATGGATGCGCATTGCAATTGTAAAATGTCAACACAATTGGAGACACCACGTCATTTTTGGAGACATGTTATTGACAGTAAACTATTGTAGATGCGACTGCTAACTAACTAAAACATTTTAGCTGGCTAGCTAATCATCTTAGCTAAATGTGGGGCAAACAATTCAGTTATTTACCGTTAATTTGAGGGATTGGGGTGAAAGAAATCGAGTTACATAGTGATACTTTACGATATACTGTATTGACAATATCGCAATATTTTAGCGCTAGTTGGCTGTACCTGCACCAAAACACCATTATTGTTCCTTCATAGCTTGTTCTCAATCTTTTCACATTGGGAGCCAATTTGTTTTCAGCACTTTTATTTCCATGACTGATCAAAACTCGTTCTCATGGCTTTCTGATCCCTCTGCAACAGACATATGGTGCGCAATAAAATCACAGTATCGAATCGCAATACGTATAGAATCATGAGACTCGCAATGCTGATGCATATATCTTATCGTGAGGTTCCTGGCAATTCCCAGCCCAAGTTCATTTGCCACAACAAATCTCTTCGCTAGCAAACGCGATGTCTTCTCCAAAACGGCAATGTGTCTCCAGCAATGTTTACTTTTTTGACGTTCTATGGCATCTCCACTTTCCAAGCATATATGACCACATGTAATATTTTGGTAAGTGATGCAAATAGTGAACTATGTAGGGCCAGGATGTAAAATATATGTAGCTGCAGCAATTTCTCTTATCTGATATGGTAAGTAATGGGGCTTAATTTATAGCTCCCTAAGAGTTTGACGAACGGGTCCGTGAACGCGATTCCAGATATATTTACCTCTGAATAAACTGCCTTTATTACACCATATCCACATCCAGTAAACTTGTGATTATCAACACTAACCTCATCGTTGTGGCGGCGGACAGCTAGCCTGTATCCCTCGTCATCCAGTTGAGTGAGTGGCAATGTCTTTTTTCGTTCGTACCAATTTTTGGAAAATCCTCGGGTGTAGGACTTTCCGCCTTTAGTAGAAACCTGTTGAATTATTAAATTTGGTCTGGGAGGTCCTAATTGTTTCGTTGCCAATTTATCTTCATTTGTTCGCCGACAAAAAGGAATTTCTTTCAAACAATCCACTCTTTTCTCAGTTACGTTCATGGTTACGTAACGTATGACGAAAGCGCGTAAGTGCAAGCCCACAGACACCCATTGAGATTGTATTGAAGGCTCTGAAATTTGAAAAAAATAGATTTTACATGGGAGTCTATGACAGAAGTTCTGGGCGATTTTCAATCTGACTGAAATCGCCCCAAAAGGGGGTGGAGCCATTTGAAGCACGACTTTAGCCTGATTCGACATTTAGTGGCAGTGTGGCACTGTGGCAGATCAGACGTATAGATTACAACACTGATAACTACTGTTGCCGTGATATAATTGATTAGAAAAAAAATCCCTTCCTTTTCCCGTTTGGCAGTGCGTCGCCCATATCGCCCTATTGAACAGGCCGTCCCTGAAGTCAGGTTGTATGTTTTGTGAGCGCTGTTAAATGTTGTTTGACTAGAAGGGGGAAATGGGAAGTTACAGCTGTTATTCTTTTTGTTTGGGGAGAGAGAGTAGAGAATCATTCTTTTACGGGGAAAATGTATTTTTGAATGGTTGTGCGCATGCGTTTAATTTTGCGACACTACACTACAGAAAGGGGAGTTTATGGCACGAGATTAGGGAACGTTTTGTTTTACGGCACTAGACGGCACCACGATGGGATGCTGCAACTCAAGCATGAGGTTAAAATGATATTTGCGCATGCGTGGGATTCTGCAAAACAACACATTGGTTAAACTGCAGGGGGAGACAGAGGAACACAGACGACGGAACAAATACGCATAAAGAGATTTTAACACGATGATTCTAGTTTAAACTGCGATTGGTTAAAGATGAAACTTGTTTTGTAGCCTATTGAATTTATAAATTAAATATAGGATAACGGATTATAATAGATTGAATTAAATAATTAAATGACGGATTAAAAGCAAAATGTTTTTGGGCGATCTATAATTAGTCCTGAGTTAAAGTCTTAGAGCGAATGTAGAACGAAGGAATATTGAATGGTTGGAAATACTCAGTGATGACATTAACTACTAAACGCTGTTCTTGTGTCTTTGTCCCTTGTCATGAGAGACAGGAGAGAGGGGGACCGAGGAGATACAGGAAGTGATCACGTCACGTGGCAGAGGATCAAGTCAAAAAGGTTTTGGTACTGATTATGGTTACAAAATCTTTCCCTAACAGGATATGTGATGTTATGACCATTTCGCATAAGCTTGGCAAACTGATTCATTAAAAATTGCATTTTGGGGGCTATGTGCATCACTGGGGTTTAATTACAGTTGGGTTGGGAATCAAGGACTGACATTATTCTTTAAATTTAAGATAATTAGGTGCTTATAGTGCAAGGGCCTATAGAGCAAGGGGGTTTATGGGGATTGTAGTATTGAAGGGTTAGAGGCTTTGTTTTTGGGATTGCTTTGAAGTTGACTAATTTACTTGCATTTGATGGGTTGTGGTAATATACTCAACACTAATTGATATTGGTGACATAGGAATAGGAATTGGGGTTAATTATTCAGGATGGTTAATGGATTTGTTTAGGTTATATTAAGAATTACAGGGGGGAAGCCTATATAACTTATATAGTCTAAAATAGTTCACAATAAAGGAATATAAAAGGCTTGATATAGGGGAAAATTGATTAAAATAGTCATTTTTTAATCAAAGTAGGGTTAGAGTAGTGTTAGGAGAGACTAATGGCAGAAGTTAGTACACCTTTCTCACATACGGATTCAGCAGAAAGACACCCACCTTACGAGAAGGAAGCTTTCAGTGATCATCTAGCATGGTGATTATGGCATCAGAGATGAAGACGAATACAAGCAGAAACAACGATAAAGATGAATCCAAACCTCCAGAAGGAAGAAAAACCGAGATGTCTGGGAAGTTAAAGAAGATGAGTGATGATGAAGATGAGTGATGATGAAGAGGTTATGCATGGGTGGATATGACTCTGTGATCAGAAGGAAGTTGGCAAGAGAGAAACGAAGGAGACAAGAGATTCGAGTTCTGATGAAGAAAGCGATGAAGATTTGGAGATTAAAGGTGCTTTATGTTCAAGAGGATTTTATCCTACAATGACTGGCAAAGAAAAAATAGGAGATATAGACCGAGGCGTATCAGGCCTGGAGGAAGAGACGACTTTGGGAGAGGTAAGGGAGCTAGAGGAACAGCTCGAGACGCTGAAGATACAGAAGAGACAAGGAGAAAACCTGCGGAGAACATTTTTAATCCCAAGAATTGGAGGAGAAGAAGAATACATTGAGGCAAAGATGCTGAAGAAAAGTAAGAAGATGATGGAAGACGATATTTCGAGGACAGAACTTAAAATATAAGCTTTTGAAGAATACTGATAGGTCCACAACGAGAAGAACCGGACGAAGAAAACTCAATCAAATACAACTTATAACTGGTGGTGGAGAAGAAGAAAAGAAGTGTTGGTTATGAAGAATCAGAGTGAACCAAATCAACAATCACTGTTACAGCTTCAACTGGACAATGTCAAGTGCAATTGTACCAGCCAAGGGGGGTACCAGGTTATCCATATCCACTGTCAGTTTCTGGACAGACACAGAATTGGAGAAGAAGAAACAGAGGAAGATCAAGGAGCAAGTGAAGATCTCTTGTGCTTCAGGTGAACACTAAATATTCTAGAGTGTCTAGAATATCCGGAAGGGGGGTATCAGCTGAGAGCATCGATTAGAGAAGAAGAGAAAATAGCCAACAATTGAAGTAAAAACAACTGACCATTAGAAGTGATAGTGAATAGGGGAAAAACTTATCTGGGTTCAGCCTAAAGAGGTTAAACATATCACTCTGTGAAATAAACTAATTAGGTTAGGATAGGGATTGGAAGTAGTAAAACAGTTTAAATACTCTTAAGGAATCAATTGAGCTCTGCTATAGAAGTCAAATAGGAATTAAAAGAGACAATATACCAATGACATTGTGGGAAGAGATGCATGGTGTAAATTGAAGTGTTCAATCAGAGGCACACTAGACGACTGACTGTCTGGTAGAATATTTTAAGAAGTAGGGTTTTTTGGGAATCATTTGCTTAAAAGATAATATCATAGGAAGGATGATAATGTATTAGATTACCTGTTAGACAATCTGTCTGGGAAAATAAACTTAATAGAGTGACTGTTATTCTGGGTTACATCCTGACACAAAGAGATTTGAGGTTAGGCTAAAGGTGTTTAGTCGGTTTTGCCAAGTCTGTGTGTAATGAGTCAGAAGCAGGTGGGGAACTTTCCCAATCACATATTCCAAAAATTTGGTGGTAAGAGATTTTGTCAATAAATCAGGGGAAAAGGTTTTAAATGTTATGAGAGAAAAGATTAGATTAAAATAAGTTAGGAGAACTAGGGGTGAAGGAACTCTGAGACAGTAAGCTAAGTTTCAAAGCTAGTAGTAAGAGAGAGAACAATGGTGAATGACACTGTACAGTAGGGAGATCAAGGTCATTATAGGTGTATTTTGTATAATCAGAAGGTTTAAAGTTTAGAGGTAGAACTGAAAGGGGGAAAAAGTGACACTAGTGGGGATGGATGGAAGTACAAGTAAAGAGTTCAGAGCTTTGGGAGAACTAGGTTGTTTATAGGGGTCCAGCATCAATTATAGGGGGAAAATACTGTTATTAGGGTTAGGAGAATAATAATTATAATATGCCATTTAGGATGATGACGTTTCTTTCACAGAGAGAGAGAGAGAGATAATTAGGGAGAATATGTGTACTTATCTAGTGAAAGCATTAAAATTTGTTTTGGTTAAGAATTATTGGTTAAAGGGCTATGTAATTTGTAAGGTGACGCTTATAATGGAAGAGTTGAGGTCTGTGGTAGCCTCCACAGTCATTGAGGGAGTTCAGGAGGAGTAGAACTGAATGGACAGTAGTCACTCCAACAGTAGATAAGACATAGAGGATAATGGGAATGGGAACTTTTGCACTAGAAGTAATTAGGGTTGATACAGCAGCTAAATCAACTACTTTAAGGGTAACTTTGGAAGGGATTAATGATACTATGGCAATAGCAAATATAGGAGTATGATACCGACAACAACTGTTCTGAAATTAAAGAGGTAGCAAGAGGGACTCAGGAGGTTATAGTACGAATAGGATTAAAATAGGAGAGCAGATAGAAACAATATAGATTAATCTGAAATGGAGAATATAGATTCATCATGGAAGCTGCAGGATGGGGTCTTTTGATTTTGATGACGGAGGGGGGGGGGCATCTGATCAGTGCTGCTCGTTCCTCTGTTGTGAAAATTAGAGATAGATTAACTCATTCTGTAAGAATCAGTGAGGAATCTTGAGGGTTGATGTCTGTTGGGGATGCCAGCCCAAGACGTGTTAGACGGTCGCGCGGCCTCTGGCAGGTGTGGGTCAGGGTTATGCTTTGTCATGGCTGTGGTATCGGCAACAGTCATTGACAGATAAAATAATGTAGTTGTCAGACCAGTAGGGTTTAAGTGTTCTTGGGTAAATGGATTACCCTATGGGAATTGTTAAATGGGAAAGGAAAATCAGGTAACAACGGTACCCTGAAGTATTCAGGTGAAATATTGAGGGCTAAAAGTTGTTTTTGTTCTAATAAAACATATGAGGTAAAGGGTGTGTTTATGGGAAGATCAGATTGGGATGTTAGATGATAACTTTGGATAAGTATGACCTTAAGGGTAGTAATGACAAATAATAGGTTACTTTTTATATATCAGGTAGTAAGAAGAGCAGGACTTTGATGGTTAAAAGATTAGCTTTTGACTGACAATGTGACTATGGGAATTTTAGAGATATTTGGTGGGTTTGTGATGATAGAGTATATTCTTACCCTATGGGGGATAGGATGTTGTTACAGGTCAACGTTTAAGCTTCCATAGGAGGTTTTTACCATTAAAAGAGGAGTGGTACCAACACAGAAATCTGAATCTAGGGTTAAAAGGGTGACATGGCGACATGTCATAGTCTTCAAGCCTATCATTGAAGAATAAGTCTAAGGGAGAAGGGGGGACTTCATTCATGGTATGGTGTAACATTTGGGAAGATAATATTGATAAATATTAGTTATACTTTGAGTCCAGATAGTTCAGATAATATCACTAGGGTTATAGATGCATTATAAGGGATGTGTTTGGGAGATCTGAGAGGATGCAAGATCAATTAGGCCAGTAGGGGCAGTGATGGGTCAGATTCTAGTTTAAGCTTTGATAACACTGTGTGATGTTTGTACTGACTTTTGAGAAAGTTATGAGATTGAGATAGGTTGGAGAAGTGGTGCCTGGAGACAACACTCAGATGCCGGTGTTGACTGTTCCTGATCTGGATAAAGATGGACGAGGGGATCTAGATGGACTACTGATGGATAAATATCCTTTTTGATTATTTGATCATTTTATTTTTATTATTTCAAGGAAAACATTTTTTTTAGTATGATTTTAGTATGATTTATGAATCAAGGGGGGGATAGGTTAATGTGATTCATACATCATTTATAGGTCATTTTTATATTCTTAAATTGATGTTGAGGTTTAATTTGAAAATGTTGTTTTGCAAAAGATACTGTTTGGTCGTTTATTTTCTTGTCATTCCAGAAGCATTTGGGAGAACATGTGGAGATTGGAATACTCAAACAAAGACAATATGAAGGGACAATATGACTGGAGGAGATGAAACAAGGAGGGTGTGGCTGATTCCATCATCAACAAGTCCATTGGAAGAGGACACTACAGGGAGATGAAGTGTAGTGGACTACATTCCAGTGTTGGCAATGAAATATAGACATGTGTAATACATAATGGTGTCATATTCTTAGGTATTGATTTTAGTAGAATGATGTTTGATGTTATTGAATGCAGATGAGGATCTTAGATGCTTTTGTTTATTTCGATGGGGTTTAGGGACAGAAGGTCTAGGAAGGGAGAGATTCATTGTACGATTCGATGGGTTGACCAGCCGTACAATGGATATTTATGGATAGGGTTTTGTTTACATGTGTATTTAATTACATCATAGTTTCAAATGCAGTTACATGGTTAATGAGGTTATCTGGAGTACCGACGGTGGTTGCCTGGGGCAGAGGGACCGTGAGAGAATTTTACTGTCTTGATTGATATGGATGGATGGCTGCTGGACAGTTTTTCGCTCTCACACTCCATAGAGATTTATTCATAATTCATAGTAATGTGTTCATACTTCATAAACAGTTGTTCATATGTCATAGTAATGTATTTACACTCCATAGAGATTTCTTCATATGTCATAGTAGTGTATTCACACTTCATAAACAGGTATTTCATAGAAAGGTATTTACACTCTAGAGGAGAATGTGTTTGGTTTAATGATAAAGATACTCAATAAGATAAATGGTTAGTAGTCATAATCTTATTCTGTTTGTTTTCGAGACGTTTATTTCGTCTCGAAAGGGGGGAATATCGTATCTGAAGATTATGCCTTTGTTAAATGTTTTGGAGGAACAAAGAATGTTGTTTTATGATCTTAGTTCAAATGTAGCGTTGGGAGGGTGATGCCCCAGGGGAGACTGGTGATTGGCCAGAAGAGGGGAGTCACTCCTCTTTTTGCATTGTTTATAAATAGGGGGTAAACGATGAGACGGCAGAACGGCCATAGCAATCTGGGAGCCGTTCTCCGGACATCGCGAGTCTGTATCTATGCTGTAAATTCGGGATTTTAATAAAAGCCTCTAACACGATGCAGCATAGCGAACTTTTTGTTGACGGCAATAATGACCACCATTCATCATATACGACACTAGTTGCCAAACATATTTCTTTACCGCTGATTGTGGACACTTCTGCCTGTGATGTGTGAATTCCTGTCGGTACCTCTGCTTCTGATCATGAATTCTGCTACATCTGCATTCTCCCCCCCTTTGTCAGACCGTACCCTTGATGGCAGCCCATACTGCTCAACAGCGGCGATAAAGCTCTGTAAGACCGTATGAGCTCTATTATTGCCGGCCACAGTCAGGTAGACCACTAAACGACTGAATCCATCCACCCCACCGTGGACAACAAATCTCCACCTGTTGCAAACACATGAAAAAATATAACTTTATTGTATAACAATTGTAATGAAACATATAGAAAGATGCATTGTTTATCTGCTAATATCACTGACCTGATAAGCTTATGGTGGCCATCTATATGCCACAAAGAGTTTGGGCCAGGAACAAAATACTGCCGTCGCCTTAATACACGCAGCCTCAGACGTCTCATGTAGACTCCCTCTGCATTGACTCTGCGTAAAGACTCTTGCAGTCTTGAGACTGAGGGGAGGAATTTAAAATGAATAACCACACACTCACTGGCTACTTATTTTGAGGATATAGTGGTGTCATAATAAAATAAATAATGTGTGTAAAACAGTCAACTATTACAGAACCACCACAGCTTCAAAAATGTACTTTACTGTCAGATATTGTACATATACATACATACATATATATATATATATATATATATACATACATATACATACATATATATACATACATACATATATTTATATATATATATATATATATATTTATATATATATATATACATACACACATATATATACATATATATACACATATACATATATATACACACATATATAGATAGATAGATAGATAGATAGATAGATAGATAGATACCACATGCTCGAACAGAGATGACCTGAGATTTTTTGCCTCCTATGATATTTTGCTTTTCTATGATTATATTATACCCTTTACAGCAGGGGCACATCCGGACAGCTGAGAATATTACTGTCAGATATTGTTCCACCTCTATTAAACAGGAGGCTAAAAATCACAGGACATGTCTATCCTGATGATACAAGTCAGCCGTCCTGAAATGTGTGTTTCTCTTCACATTTCTTCTACACATTCTACATCTCAGAGGCGATGTCTTTCCATAAGCGGGCTTCCTTCACCTTTCAAAGGGGCAGAGCTCCAAATTAAAAATACATTTAAATAATGCCCATATTATTATCTACTCACTTGGAACATGCACACCTCTTGCATTCAGGTGACCACGCATTAGCTTGTAGCCGGTGTTTGGATGACTTCTGTGAATTTCACTTACAATACGGTCTAACTCCTCATCATTCACAGCTGAATAGAGATCTGTCTTTCTGTACAAACAAGAAAAACACAACATCAAGTAATGTTACCTTAAACGTCATATTCTTTCCGAGTGTATGAGAGCAGCAATTCATAAACAGAAAACTCATGAATTTAGTGTAAATACCTTAAACTGTATTGTTGCATGCGCCTCCTGATGGTCCTCTTTGACACACCGAACATCGCTGCAATTTGAACTGCGGGAACTCCACAAAGAAGTTGATGCTCCAGAACTGCACTCGGTATGTCAAACGCCAAACGCCCCGGTCCCTGTGTGTGTTGGGCCTGAAGTGCCCTGGTACCAGAGAAGCGGTGGACAACTTCTTCTAGATTTGCAATCACTCTGTGGTCGATATCTTCGTCGGAAAGTGCGGAAATGACTCCAACAACTTCAATAAGTTCCTCTGCTTTACTAGCTACATGCTCTGGGTCAGCAGGTCCTGCTTCTACATCCTCTGCTAAGTTTAAAATGTCTCTAACCAACTCCCTGGAAAGTTCACGGAGATCCTCCATTGTCTCTATCCAGGTTGGCCTACTCTACTTCAGACCAAAGCAATGGATCAGACTAGATTCGCGTTAGCCCCGCCCACTGACTTTGATGGGTCAGTTTGACAGTTTTAAGTAATTCATGAATCACTGCAATGCAGGATCATGAAATGTAAATGTAAATAGTGAAATAATTATATATGTATTTTACATAAAATGAATCGGTATTTGAATTAATTAATGATACATTTAATTACACATTTATGTATTTAATTCTAATTTTAATTAATTAATGACACATTTAAGTAATTATTTAATGGTGTATTTATTTATTTAATTGTGGCACTTTTAGTCCTCCATAATCGATAGCCCCGCGTTTTTATTGTTATTAGCAGCTCGTCGTGTCTATGTTAATATCGAGGAGTATTTCACTTTCTCTGGTCATGGGAACAACATGAAGTTCTGCCTGAGGCAGATTCAGTGCGACTCGATTTTCGCCATCAAGTGGAAGACTATGTCCCCTCTCTCTGGTCAGTCTCACTGGAGGAAAGGAAGGAGAGAGCAGGGACAGTGAGAGACGGAACATCTGCTGCTCTTTCCCTCCCTCCGCTGAGACTAATGCTGTGTTCAAAACAACTGGGAACTCGGATATGTCCGACTTCAAACTTCAGTGCGCTCAAGACAACTGGGAACTCGGAAGAAAACGAGATCCGACTGGTGAAATCGTTTTGAACGGTCATCCAAATCGGAAACTCGGGCATCTTTTTAGAGCTCCGACTTTTCCGACCGGAAGTTTACTGATGTCATGATTTGAACTCGTTTTTTCCGAGTTCCCAGTTGTCTTGAAAGCACCATGACCATCACATGCAGGTACCGTCAGTCCAGTAAAATAAAAAAGCAAATTATTAGCAAATTATTTCAATATATGCTCAGCTGTGCCTCACAAGTGCTACACCAACTGATCTATTTTGTTATCAAAGGTAGAATTTTGAAAAATAATATGGTCTGGGAAGAAGAATATTGGCAGGCCAGGCATATAGCCAATATGCAGTGGTGATGTATTAGGCTTACTGCACAAACCTCCTTCCTACAGAACTGTTTTATTAGGTTAATGTTACATTTTTAAAGTCATGTTGAAAAAAAATTCTGAGCGGTAGATCTCGGCTTGCTTTTTGACTGCGAAGGTGATCTTGACTCAGAAAAGGTTGGTGACCACTGCCTTATAACAACAGATGAAATCAATTAAGTAAAGGATGATTGGGCAATGGGTGAGTTGATGAGCAAGGGTAAGGGAACGATGCATAATTATGTAATCACCAATTGTGAATGAAGAACAGGGCAGGCCATTCTATTATAATCTTAAAATGGTATGTACATTTACATTTACATCATTTAGCAGACGCTCTTATCCAGAGCGACTTACAAATTAGTGCATTCAACTTATGATAGCCAGTGGGACAACCACTTTTTTTATGGGGGGTGGGGGAAGAAGGATTACTTTATACTATTCCAGGTATTCCTTAAAGAGGTAGGGTTTCAAGTGTCTCCGGAAGGTGTTAAGTGACTCCGCTGTCCTGGCGTCGTGGGGGAGCTTGTTCCACCATTGGGGTGCCAGAGCAGCGAATAGCTTTGACTGGGCTGAGCGGGAACTGTGCTTCCGTAGAGGTAGGGGAGCTAGCAGGCCAGAGGTGGATGAATGTAGTGCCCTCGTTTGGGTGTAGGGTCTGATCAGAGCCTGAAGGTAAGGAGGTGCCGTTCCCCTCACAGCTCTGTAGGCAAGCACCATGGTCTTGTAGTAGATGCGAGCCTCAACTGGAAGCCAGTGGAGTGTGCGGAGGAGCGGGGTGACAAGAGAGAAATTGGGAAGGTTGAACACCAGACGGGCTGCAGCGCTCTGGATAAATTGAAGGGGTTTAATGGCACAGGCAGGGAGCCCAGCCAACAGCGAGTTGCAGTAATCCAGACGGGAGATGACAAGTGTCTGGATTAGGACCTGTGCCGCTTTCTGTGTAAGGTAGGGTCGTACTCTGCGAATGTTGTAGAGCATGAACCTGCAGGAACGGGTCACCGCTTTGATGTTAGCGGAGAACGACAGGGTATTGTACAGGGTCACGCCAAGGTTCTTTGCACTCTGGGAGAGGACACAACGGAGTTGTCAACCGTGATGGCGAGATCATGGAGCGGGCAGTCCTTCCCCGGGAGGAAGAGCAGCTCCGTCTTGCCGAGGTTCAGCTTGAGGTGGTGATCCGACATCCACACTGATATGTCTGCCAGACATGCAGAGATGCGATTCGCCACCTGGTCATCAGAAGGGGGAAAGGAGAAAATTAATTGTGTGTCGTCTGCGTAGCAATGATAGGAGAAACCATGTGAGGATATGACAGAGCCAAGTGACTTGGTGTATAGAGAGAATAGGAGAGGGCCTAGAACTGAGCCCTGGGGGACACCAGTGGTGAGAGCACGTGGTGTGGAGACAGATTCTCGCCACGCAACCTGGTAGGAGCGACCTGTCAGGTAGGACGCAATCCAAGAGTGAGCAGCGCCGGAGATGTCCAACTCGGAGAGGGTGGAGAGGAGGATCTGATGGTTCACAGTATCAAAGGCAGCGGATAGGTCTAGAAGGATAAGAGCAGAGGAGAGAGAGTTGGCTTTAGCAGTGTGGAGAGCCTCCGTGACACAGAGAAGAGCTGTCTCAGTTGAATGATCATTCTTGAAACCTGACTGGTTTGGATCAAGAAGGTCATTCTGAGAGAGATAGCAGGAGAGTTGGCTAGAGACTGCACGCTCAAGAGTTTTGGAGAGAAAAGAAAGAAGGGATACTGGTCTGTAGTTGTTGACATCGGAGGGATCGAGTGTAGGTTTTTTGAGGAGAGTGCAACTCTCGCTCTCTTGAAGATGGAAGGGACATGGCCAGCGGTCAAGGATGAGTTGATGAGCGATGTGAGGTAAGGGAGAAGGTCTCCGGAAATGGTCTGGAGAAGAGAGGAGGGCATAGGGTCAAGCGGGCAGGTTGTTGGGCGGCCGGCCGTCACAAGTCGCAAGATTTCAGCTGGAGAAAGAGGGGAGAAAGAAGTCAAAGCATAGGGTAGGGCAGTGTGAGCAGGACCAGCGGTGTCATTTGACTTAATAAATGAGGATCGGATGTCGTCAACCTTCTTTTCAAAATGGTTGACGAAGTCATCCACAGAGAGGGATGACGGAGGGGGAGGAGGAGGGGGATTCAGCAGGGAGGATAAGGTGGCAAAGCGCTTCCTAGGGTTAGAGGCAGAGGCTTAGAATTTAGAGTGGTAGAAAGTGGCTTTAGCAGCAGAAACAGAGGAAGAGAATGTAGAGAGGAGGGAGTGAAAAGATGACAGGTCCGCAGGGAGTCTAGTTTTCCTCCATTTCCGCTCGGCTGCCCGGAGCCCTCTTCTGTGAGCTCGCAATGAGTCGTCAAGCCACGGAGCAGAAGGGGAGGACTGAGCCGGACGGGAAGATAGGGGACATAGAGAGTCAAAAGATGCAGAAAGGGAGGAGAGGAGGGTTGAGGAGGCAGAATCAGGAGATCGGAGGGAGAAGGATTTAGCAGAGGGAAGAGATGATAGGATGGAAGAGGAGAGAGTAGCGGGAGAGAGAGAGCAAAGGTTGCGACGGCACATTACCATCGGAGTAGGGGCAGAGTGAGTAGTGTTGGAGGAGAGCGAGAGAGAAAAGGATACAAAGTAGTGGTCGGAGACTTGGAGGGGAGTTGCAGTGAGATTAGTAGAAGAACAGCATCTAGTAAAGATGAGGTCAAGCGTATTGCCTGCCCTGTGAGTAGTGGGGGACGGTGAGAGGGTGAGGTCAAAAGAAGAAAGGAGTGGAAAGAAGGAGGCAGAGAGAAATGAGTCAAAGGCAGACGTAGGGAGGTTAAAGTCACCCAGAACTGTGAGGGGTGAGCCATCCTCAGGAAAGGAAATTATCAAGGTGTCAAGCTCATTGATGAACTCTCCAAGGGAACCTGGAGGGCGATGACCATATGCTCTCGGGGTATGCAAGAACACATGGTCAGACGAGGAAAGAGCAGTAGGAGTAGCAGTGTTTTCTGTGGTAATCCATGTTTCCGTCAGCACCTAGAAGTCGAGGGACTGGAGGGTAGCATAGGCTGAGATGAACTGTGCCTTGTTGACCGCAGAACGACACCACCACCACCATGCTTGACCTTTGGTATGATGTTCTTACTGTGGAATGCAGTGTTTGGTTTTCGCCAGGCATAATGGGACCCGTCTCGTCCAAAAAGTTGACTCAAGTTTGCCAAAAAGCACCTGGATGATCATCAAGACGCTTGGAAGAACGTTCTATGGACAGATGATTCAAAAGTATAACTTTTTGGACGACATGGTTCCAGTAATGCCTGGCGAAAACCAAACTCTGCATTCCACAGTAAGAACATCATACCAAAGGTCAAGCATGGTGGTGGTGGTGTGATGGTTTGGGGATGCTTTGCTGCCTCAGGACCTGGATGACTTGCCTTAATAGAAGGAACCATGAATTCTGCTCTGTATCAGAGAATTCTACAGAAGAATGTCAGACCATCCCTCTGTGAGCTGAAGCTGAAGCGCAGCTGGGTCATGCAGCAAGACAATGATCCAAAACACACAATCAAGTCTACATGAAAATTGCTAAAAAGCAACAAATTGGACGTTTTGGAATGGCCTAGTCAAAGTCCAGACCAAATTTCCAATTGAGATGTTGTGGCAGGACTTGAAACGAGCAGTTCATGCTTGAAAACCCACACGTCACTGAGTTAAAGCAGTTCTGCATGGAAGAGTGGGCCAAAATTCCTCCACAGCGATGTGAGAGACTGATCAACAACTACAGGAAGCATTTGGTTGGAGTCATTGCAGCTAAAGGTGGCACAACCAGTTATTGAGTGTAAGGGGGCAATTACTTTTTCACACAGGGGAATTGGGTGTTGCATAACTTTGTTTATGAAATAAATATGTAATTATTGTGTTATTTGTTCACTTATGTTCCCTTTATCTAATATTAGGTTTTGGTTGAAGATCTGATAACATTCAGTATCACAAATATGCAAAAGTAGAGAAAATTAGAAAGGGGGCAAATACTTTTTCATAGCACTGTACATGTTGAATGGCTTTCAATAGCTGGGAAAATATCAACATCGGGCAGCAGTTGAGCGAGTGTCGGAGAATGTGGTGAGGCTTGTTGAACTTTACCTTGGCAAGATAACTGTCACCATGGACAATTTCTTCCTTCATTGTCATTGGCGAACAACTTGCGCGCAAAGAAAACAGTTCTGACCGGCACCATGAACAAAGTGAGATGGTATCTCCCTCCCTCTGCTCAAAATAAGGCACCTTGGCAATTGTTGTACTCCACAAGTGCTGAAGGATGACAAGACAACTGGAACACAAAATAAAGTGAAAACAGGAGACTATTATGCACTACAACCAAACAAAGTTATGTCGAAGTGTGACGAGCAAGTGAAAGCTACGAAAATTGTGCCAACTGTTAGGACAGCTAAATGAAATCCAACTGATGCCATTGCGTGAAGACGCACAGAAGCACAAGCTGACAATAATGGACTATTTTTGACTGCTGTCATATCGACACTTATATTCATTATAATATCATTATTGAGTTTCACTATTTATCAAGGCCACTTGGCCCTTCTAAAGATGTGGTCCTCTGTAGCTCAGCTGTTAGAGCACGGTGCTTGTAACACTAAGGTAGTGGGTTCGATCCCCGCGACCACCCATACACAATTTTTTTTTTTAAATGCACGCATGACTAAGTCTCTTTGGATAAAAGCATCTGCTAAATGGCATATTATTATGTTTAGGCTATTGATGTCATCATTTGACCGCGCGTCTTGACTGCTCTGGGTGGTTGAGGTATTTTACTTTTATTTTGTCTTTATAAAAATAACCTGTTACAATGTTCAAACACATATGCTTTCTATTTCATAGTTTTAACAAAGTCACTCCACAAATAAAATTGATTGAACACTTTAATGTTTGTGTTTTTTAGTTTGTACATATAACCTACAGTAACATAAACTAATTAAAATGCTATCGTGTTAATTGAAATAAAATAAAAATGGTATGCTAATGTTGTTACCCAAGGCCTTCATGAACACAACCAAATGATAATTTTTTGCTATAGCATACTGTATATGAAATGTATTAATTACACCGTTGGAATGTTGCTGTCAGAATGACAGGTTTAAGCTGATTGAAAGCTAGTTTGACTTGATTTTCTCTGTCTGATTGTTCAGTGCATCACTGATAATACTCCTGTGTATGTTTTGATTATGACAGGGATAGTGAGGATGTTTGTGATGATGATGACGGTTGTTGTTGTTACTATCGTTGTGTTATCATCATGATTGTTGATTGTGACATGATCCTCCTATAGGTCTCCAACAGATCAGATGGCTGACGTGCACCAAACCAGGAGTCAGATATGGAAAGTTGGTTTGATCATCCTGTGTCTGTCTGTCACAGTGTCTGTCACACTGTCTAACCCATTGGTGACTTTCAGATCCAACTCTACTGAAGTACGCTGCCTTCCTCCCCCTGATCTCTCTACCTGCCCTCTTCACACAGCCAATGAGACTGTAACACCAGTCAAGGGTTCAATGCATCTAATGGTGTCTGCATACCAGGACCACAGGAAAGGGGGAGCCACGCGCATCGTTGCCATGGTCAACAGAGACCGACCCATGTCTCTGTACTGTGTGTTGTGCTGCTCTGGACACGCCCCCCAGGTCGTTCCAGCTGCTGTCGTAACGCACAGCGTCCACTATGGATACCCGTATGTGGCTGCAGACATTCTTTGCCGCGAAGGACTAGGATGCAACGCCACGCACGTCACTCTCAGCACATCTCTCTACAGCCAGGACGCCCTCAACCGGCTGTTTCTGAGCATCCAAAACCGGGAGAGACGGGAGGACTTCCCCTTTTACCTCACCGTGTGTATGTCCAGCATGTTTGGAGACTACAACAACGTCCAACAGTTTGTCCAGACCATGGAGTTTTACAAGCTCCTGGGGGTGCGGAGGGTTGTCCTCTACCTCACCAGCTGTGGGCCTGACCTGGAGAAGGTCCTCAAGCACTACGCAGAGGAGGGCACTCTGGAGGTGATCGGCTGGCCCATCAACCACTTCCTCAAGCCCTCTACTGGGTGGGAGGCCCAGGAGCTGGAAGGGGATATCCACTTAAACGGCCAGCTGACTATCATGAACGAGTGCATCTACAGGAACATGTACAGGTCGCGGTACGTCCTCCTGGCTGACGTTGATCAGCTCCTGGTCCCGGTCTCACACAGCTCTCTGCTGCCCCTCATGGAGGACCTGCAGGGGCAGCACCCCGACGCAGCCGTGTTCCTAATGGAGACGCACCTCTTCCCTGCCACAGCCGGTACCGCTACGCCAGACCATTCCGCCCAGAGGAGGGCGCCGGGGGTGGATCTGCTGGACTACATCTATAGGGAGTTTTTCCTAGCCACCGTGCTTCTACACCTGCATTACTAGCTGTTTGGGGTTTTAGGCTGGGTTTCTGTACAGCACTTCGAGATATTAGCTGATGTAAGAAGGGCTATATAAAATAAAATTGATTGATTGATAGAGAGCCTGTTCTTGAAGACGCCTTCCGCTCCTACAAGATGGTGGTCAACCCCCGTTTGGTGCTGCAGACGGCCATGTTTGAGGTGACACAGAACTATGGGGACACTGTGAGGGTTCCGTCCGACGTGTGTAAGATCATGCAGGTGAAAAAGGCTCAGAGAGAGAGCTGGACCAATGAGCAGCTGGTCCTCGACAGAAGCCTCTGGGAATTTGGAGATGATCTTGTGCCCACTGTTGATGAAGTTTTACAGAAATTAGGAATCTAATCTCCTTGGGAGTGGGAGACTTTAGTTGGTTAAAAGCTTTTCTACATTTTGCATTTGATAGAGATGAGAGAAACAGTGGACTGTTACCTGCTTCTGATCTTCAGTCTATGTTGTTCCACTCAACCCTGAACTTGTATTTTTCTTTGGATGTGTGGTCATTTCCTGGGGGAATTTGACTTAATTAATTATGCCTATAATTGTTACTGCTTGTTCTAAACTTTCTTACAGTTTTTAATGTTGACTTTAATATAAGAGCTCTTGTAAGATTTATTACGCATGGCAAATAAACTCAGTGCCATGTTCATCTACTGTTGCGCTCTAATATATATCGGCACCCTTGCACTTTAATAGAGCAATAGAGCAGAATATTCTGTTTTCAATTTTCAAAACTGGTTGAATGGCTATTTTGACCCTGTAGCCACCTGCAATTTACCACCTTTAGTCCAGTCCATTTTTCTTAACGTTGAAGTGAAAAATCTAAATTTCAGTTTATAATTCTTTTCTTGGTCCTGTGCAGTTATAAATCAAACAAATACATGCGTGAACACCAACGTTCTTTAACTTTCAACAAATTATTTTGAAGAAATAGTGAATCGTGCAAGTGTGCCAATATATTAGAGTTCAACTGTATGGATGTTAATCAAGGAAGAGCATCTATATCTCTCCAAAAAATATAGGCTTTGTGAAAGTTGACCGACCAGGATTTCTATGTAAACTGTCATTATATCCTTCTTTAATTACAAATTAGACAGTATTTTAATAAAGAAATCAAACATAAATAGTTTGTCTGCTCTTGTACATTTTTCCTTCTGGGATTATTGGTGAAATGACGTAAATGTAAATGTAAATATCCCCAACTCGTCATTCCAGGGGCGCAACTTTCACTGGGGAAGGGGGGGACATGTCCCTCCCACATTTTGAAATTGCAAAAAAATAAAATGATGTCCCCCCACTTCTAAAACCAAAGTTGTGGCCCTGCATAATTCAAACGCTGTTATTGAATAGGAAGGTATTTGTTTTATTCATCCTGACCTGAACCTTAAACCAGATTGACTGAAAAGGGCATGAGATTCATTTTATTGGGTGTAACACCATCAGTCGAAAGAAGAAAATATAATAATATCAACAATAAACAGGAATAATAAACGTGTGAAGGGCAATTTACAATCTTATGTTTCATTTACATTTGAAAAAGGAATACAATTGTTGTTGTTTTGTCTCAACATCAAGTGAAAGTATATCTATTTAGTGGCATTCACTGAGAAACTGTATGATGGAACGTCATACAACACTGACACTCATAACTTAAGTTCCATAAATTGTCACGTTTTCAACAAGCTTAAACCTTCAGGACCTGAAACTCCATTATGTCACAATTACCTTCTAATACAATTCACCTGCATTCCTCAATAATAATTGCTACCAGTACCATTGCACTAACAACTTTAGTTGTATCTTGGAAAAATGCAATAAATAATTTAGTAGCAGGCAGGACATGTTTCTCCGCCCGGCCTTTATGTACAACGCTGATTGCTTCAGCAGGTAGTCCAAGAGTCTTGGGAATAATTAACCCTTTGGAGGAGAATGGACGACAACATTCTAACCGATTCTAATTGATGACATCACAAGGGGTTGTTGTTCATTATACAACAGGTGGGTCTAATCATTATTAGTTATTGAACTGAAACCTAATTCTTAAAGGGGCAATATTTTAAATGAATGATATATAGCCATTGATTCTTGAAGAATGTTTGAAATCCAGATTGCCTCTTTAAACTGAGAACTGAGGATGGCGTTCTAAAAAATGCACTCCTCAAAGGGTTAAAGAAATCAATCCATCCATGTGTGTTGGGTTTAGGAGAAACACACAGGTCCGATGTCCAGGCCAAATTCCTGATCCTCCTTGCCAATGTCCATGGGGGCCAAGTCTACGATAGGTAGTCTGGCTGGCGTCTGAGTCCTGTACTCAATCACAGTCTTGCCCCAGTCTCCATTCGATATCTGTGGACACAGGAGGATAAGAAGACATATCTATACTTCTGAATTCAACTCATTGTCCTATACAACGTAAACAAGTAAATAATAGGACAGAACCACAGTTACATGACTATGAAGTCATAAATGTATGAACGCTTGTCTACTTATTTTAAATGTATGTAGTTCTGTCCTTGTGATGTACTTGTTGTTCTGTATTATGTTCTGATTTATGTGTTGTGTGGACCCCAGGTAGAGTAGCTGCTGCTTTAGTACTAGCTAATGTGGATCATAATAAAATATTCAATACTAAAATACTTTTGTTCCCACTTCCCAGACCAACTTTGGCACACCTGATTCAAACATTCAACAACTTATGTAGGTAGATGGTTGGTTGGTTGGTTGGTTGGGCGGGCGGGCAGGCAGGCAGGTAGGTATAGATGGGTAGTAGGGCTGTGGCGGTCATTAAATTTTTTTCAATCACCGTTAGTGTTGATGTGATTTTCGATTGCATTTGCATTGATGTCAGAGTGGTTAGAGGGACAATAGACCCTGAGTACCAGGCCATTAGTGACCTGATGATCGTTAGCGAGTTGGGAACTACTAATCCATGTCCAGAGTGCATAAGAGGACATTACCATGACTCAACAGTCACGCTGAATTTTACTGCTGTCATATCTCATGACTGCCGGTGTGGCAGTATTACGGTCACCGAAACAGCCATAGTAGGTAGGTACACTATATATACAAAAGTATGTGGACACCCCTTCAAATTTGTGGATTCGGCTATTACAGCCACACACGTTGCTGACAGGTGTATAACATCGGGCACACAGCCATGCAATCTCCATAGACCAGCATTGGCAGTAGAAAGGCCTTACTGAAGAGCTCAGTGACTTTCAAAGTTGCACCACCTTTCCAACAAGTCATTTCGTCAAATTTCTGCCCTGCTAGAGCTCCCCTGGTCAACTTTAAGTGCTGTTATTGTGAAGCTGAAACGTCTAGGTGCAACAACAGCTCAGCCATGAAGTGGTAGGCCAAACAAGCTCACAGAACGGGACCGCCAAGTGCTGAAGCGCGTAGCGCGTAAAAATCGTCTGTCCTCGATTCCAACACTCAACACTCAAACTGCCTCTGGAAGCAATGTCAGCACAAGATCTGTTCGTCGGCAGCTTCATGAAATGGGTTTCCATGGACGAGCAGCCGCACACAAGCCTAAGATAACAATGCGCAATGCCAAGCATCGGCTGGAGTGGTATAAAGCTCGCCACCATTGGACTCTGGAGCAGTGGAAACGCGTTCTCTGGAGTGATGAATCACGCATCACCATCTGGCAGTCCGATGGACAAATCTGGGTTTGGCGGATGCCAGGAGAGCGGTACCTGCCCCAATGCATAGTGCCAACTGTAAAGTTGGGTGCAGGAGGAATAATGGTCTGGGGCTGTTTTCTTTGGTTTGGGCTAGGCCCCTTAGTTCCAGTGAAGGGAACTCTTAACACTACAGCATACACTGACATTCTAGACGATTCTGTGCTTCCAACGTTGTGGCAACAGTTTGGGGAAGGCCCTTTCCTGTTTCAGCATGACAATGCACCCGTGCACAAAGCGAGGTCCATACAGAAATGGTTTGTCGAGATCGGTGTGGAACAACTTGACTGGCCTGCACAGAGCCCTGACCTCAACCCCATCTAACACCTTTGGGATGAATTAGAACATTGACTGCGAGCCAGGCCTAATCGCCCAATATATTAGATTTTGGAATGAGATGTTCAGGTGTCCACATACCTTTGGCCATATATATATATATATATACACACACACACAAATGTGCTATTCTTTCGAAAACAAGGACATTTCTAAGTGACCCCAAACATTTGAATGGTTATATATACAGTGGGGAGAACAAGTATTTGATACACTGCCGATTCTGCAGGTTTTCCTACTTACAAAGCATGTAGAGGTCTGTAATTTTTATCATAGTTACACTTCAACTGTGAGAGACGGAATCTAAAACAAATATCCAGAAAATCACATTGTATAATTTTTAAGCAATTAATTTGCATTTTATTGCATGACTTAAGTATTTGATACATCAGAGAAGCAGAACTTAATATTTGGTACAGAAACCTTTGTTTGCAATTACAGAGATCATACGTTTCCTGTAGGTCTTGACCAGGTTTGCACACACTGCAGCAGGGATTTTGGCCCACTCCTCCATACAGACCTGTCGCTGGGCAATACGGACTTTCAGCTCCCTCCAAAGATTTTCTATTGGGTTCAGGTCTGGAGACTGGCTAGGCCACTCCAGGACCTTGAGATGATTCTTACGGAGCCACTCCTTAGTTGCCCTGGCTGTGTGTTTCGGGTCATTGTCATGCTGGAAGACCCAGCCACGACCCATCTTCAATGCTCTTACTCAACATCTCGCGATACATGGCCCCATCCATCCTCCCCTCAATACGGTGCAGTCGTCCTGTCCCCTTTGCAGAAAAGCATCCCCAAATAATGATGTTTCCACCTCCATGCTTCACGGTTGGGATGGTGTTCTTGGGGTTGTACTCATCCTTCTTCTTCCTCCAAACACGGCGAGTGTTTAGACCAAAAAGCTCTATTTTTGTCTCATCAGACCACATGACCTTCTCCCATTCCTCCTCTGGATCATCCAGATGGTCATTGGCAAACTTCAGACGGGCCAGGACATGCGCTGGCTTGAGCAGGGGGACCTTGCGTGCGCTGCAGGATTTTAATCCATGACGGCGTAGTGTGTTACTAATGGTTTTCTTTGAGACTGTGGTCCCAGCTCTCTTCAGGTCATTGACCAGGTCCTGCCGTGTAGTTCTGGGCTGATCCCTCACCTTCCTCATGATCATTGATGCCCCACGAGGTGAGATCTTGCATGGAGCCCCAGACCGAGGGTGATTGACCGTCATCTTGAACTTCTTACATTTTCTAATAATTGCGCCAACAGTTGTTGCCTTCTCACCAAGCTGCTTGCCTATTGTCCTGTAGCCCATCCCAGCCTTGTGCAGGTCTACAATTTTATCCCTGATGTCCTTACACAGCTCTCTGGTCTTGGCCATTGTGGAGAGATTGGAGTCTGTTTGATTGAGTGTGTGGACAGGTGTCTTTTATACAGGTAACAAGTTCAAACAGGTGCAGTTAATACAGGTAATGAGTGGAGAACAGGAGGGCTTCTTAAAGAAAAACTAACAGGTCTGTGAGAGCCGGAATTCTTACTGGTTGGTAGGTGATCAAATACTTATGTCATGCAATAAAATGCAAATTAATTCCTTAAAAATCATACAATGTGATTTTCTAGATTTTTGTTTTAGATTCCGTCTCTCACAGTTGAAGTGTACATATGATAAAAAATTACAGACGTCTACATGCTTTGTAAGTAGGAAAACCTGCAAAATCGGCAGTGTATCAAATACTTGTTCTCCCCACTGTATATATAACCATTCAAATGTTTGGGGTCACTTAGAAATGTCCTTGTTTTCGAAAGAATAGCACATTTTTTGTCCATTAAAATAACATCAAATTGATCTGAAATACAGTGTAGACATTGTTAATGTTGTAAATGGCTATTGTAGCTGGAAACGGCTGATTTTTTTATGGAATAGCTACATAGGTGTACAGAAGCCCATTATCAGCAACCATCAGTCCTGTGTTCCAATGGCAGGTTGTGTTTGCTAATCCAAGTTTATCATTTTAAAAGGCTAACTGATCATTAGAAAACCATTTTGCAATTATGTTAGCACAGCTGAAAACTTCTGGCTCTAACCAGAATAGAAAGAGGAGTGGGAGGCCCCGGTGCACAATTGAGCAAGAGGACAAATACATTAGAGTGTCTAGAGAAACAGACGCCTCACGGGTCCTCAAATGGCAGCTTCATTAAATAGTACCCGCAAAACACCAGTCTCAACGTCAACAGTGAAGAGGCGACTCTGGGATGATGACCTTCTAGGCAGAGTTGCATTCAAGGAAACGCTATGTCTGGCGCAAACCCGACGCCTCTCATCACCCCGAGAACACCATCCCCACAGTGAAGCATGGTGGTGGCAGCATCAGCTGTGGGGATGTTTTTCATAGGCAGGGACTGAGAAACTGGTCAGAATTTAAGGAATGATGGATGGCGCTAAATACAGGGAAATTCTTGAGGGAGATCTGTTTCAGTCTTCCAGAGATTTGAGACTGGGACGGAGGTTCACCTTCCAGCAGGACAATGACCCTAAGCATACTGATAAAGCAACACTCGAGTGGTTTAAGGGGAAACATTTAAATGTCTTGGAATGGCCTAGTCAAAGCCCAGACCTCAATCCAATTGAGAATCTGTGGTATGACTTAAAGATTGCTGTACACCAGCGGAACCCATCCAACTTGAAGGAGCTGGAGCAGTTTTGCCTTGAAGAATGGGCAAAAATCCCAGTGGCTAGATGTGCCAAGCTTATAGAGACATACCCCAAGATACTTGCAGCTGTAATTGCTGCAAAAGGTGGCTCTACGAAGTATTGACTTTGGGTCGGTGAATAATTATGCACGCTCAAGCTTTCTGTTTTTTTTGTCTTATTTCTTGTTGGTTTCACAATACAAAATATTTTGCATCTTCAAAGTGGTAGGCATGTTGTGTAAATCAAATGATACAAACCCCCCAAAAATCTATTTTAATTCCAGGTTGTAAGGCAACAAAATAGGAAAAATGCCAAGGGGGGTGAAAACCTTCGCAAGGTATACTGTAGGTAGAAGTAGGTATAGGTAGGTAGGTATACTGTAGGTATAGGCAGGTAGGTAGGTAGGTAGGTAGGTAGGTAGGTAGGTAGGTAGGTATACTGTAGGTAGGTAGGTAGGTAAAGCAGGTATACTGTAGGTATAGGTAAGTATAGGTAGGTAGGCAGGTAGTTAGGTGACTTACGGAGCAGCCGTCCTCCAGGACAGTGTATCTGAGGCGGGCGTTGCCCTGAGCCTTGACCTCCTGTCCGTTGGAGCCCTTGAGGACCAGAGCCTTCTTCAGGTTGCCTGTGGCTTCGTCATTCACGGCCACGCTGTTCCTGCAGTGGTAGGTGATATTCTGGACACCCTCCTTAGACAGCAGGCGGATTAGCCTAATCTGAATGGTTACGGCGTTGGGCAGCTCCTCCTTGTTGCCGTAGCTAAACTGGAATCAAATGTTTATTGAACAAAAGTATTTAACAGGGACACTAGTATACATTCATCAACATTTCAGTTTTTACATAAATGTTAGAAAAATACACCTGGAGGTGTAACGGTTTTTCACAAACAGCTCCAGGTATTCCATTCCTATATAATCAAGGCAGCAGAGGATGTATGTTTTTAAAGCAGTATTGTGGTGAATTTATTATACATTATGGTAGCTAGTGTATTCATAGAAGCAGTTGGCCGCTTTAGAGGTTTCCACAATGTAAAGCTATCATCTATATACTACTTGCGTTCATTGAATAGACATTGGGTATATTGTATATACTCACTTTAGTTCCTCCATTCATGTTTGCTCCAAACCAGACAGGTTTGCTGGCAGTGGGAGTAGATTTGGTCCACCATGTTTTGCGAGGGATGCTGGCTGAGATGGGGTGGGCTGAGATGCAGGTCTCACCAGTCTCCATGTTGCAGAACACCTTGATAACATCCTTGGTACTGCCCTGGTTGGGGTCCAGCCAGTAGTCTCCTGGACATGGAAAGACCAAGTATCAGAACATAGATACACATCAGCTTAGTATCTCTTCAGCTACCTCATCATCTACTAGACTACTAGACACACTGACCCCACTTGTCAATAAAGTTAAGATCACAAAACAAGTGTATCCATCCATTCATTCATCTATAACACCCAAACTAACACACAGTTCAATGCTGAAGGGGAAGAGCAGGAAACTCAACACTTGGCCGTGAACTAAAACGTTTCCACATCGCAGCAAATCAAAAGCTTGAGTAAAGAATAGGCAAGACAAAAAGCAACTAAAAAACAAGAAAAAAAACAACACACAGTCGTTGGTGAATAGTGGACCCACCGGTCTTTTTAAGGGCGTGGCACTGCTTGATGTCCTGGCAGGTTTTGGCGGGGTTGGCCTGGCTGCCGTCGGGGCACTTCATGTTCTGCAGGTTTCCACTGAGGCTCTTCAGCGTGGTCTGGATGCCCTGGTCTGCCCTGAGGACGGTTGAGGCCTTATTGGGACGCGCCTCATCCTCGTTGAACTCTGGAGGGGGATGGGGGCCGGAGTCGTCCCAGTTGGACTCTGGAGGGGGTTGAGGGGGGGCTGATTCATCCCCGTTAAACTCTGGGGGTGGAGGTGGTCCATCCTGGTCCTCGCCGTATTCGTAGTCAAAGGAGCTGCCAAGGCTGAACATATCAGCCCCAGCAGTGGGAGGGCCAGGGGTCCCTGGGGGACCGGGTGGACCATCATCTCCAGGAGGCCCCTGGGAAAGAGGCGAGAAGTCAAGAAAACAGGTATGTTACTGTCCTTTTGATATGCCATGTCTGCTTGTTGGCTTCTTTTACATTAGAAACACTGTGAATGTGTCACTTATGACTTATTTGCATTACAGACAAGCAATTCAACTTATCAACATCCAAAGCCTGGTTTATTCTGATATCCATTTGAAAGTCATAGCGGATCCAACCAGCAGAATGACAACAGAACCACTGGTTAATAGTCTCTAACGTCTCACCTGAGGTCCGATGTCTCCACTTATTCCTCTTGATCCAGGGGAGCCCATGGGCCCGGTCAGCCCGATTTGTCCATCACCTCCTGCGGGGCCAACTACACCAGGGGGGCCCTGATGAGAAACACAATGGGGTTTATGAAGGGAAACAAACAGTACACACAAATGGACCATTATACTGAGGCATTAACAGCTTATTCAGTGCACCTACTCTCTGTCCAGTAGGTCCTACAATTCCTCGAGCTCCAACATCCCCAGATTGTCCCTACAAACAGAAGCCCATTAAATTAGCCTGTTATTGGCTGACAATAATTAATAATCATAGCATCATATCATTGATTTTGCCAGGTTAATACGATTTTCCATAAATTAAATGACAGATTATGCCTTTTAATAGCGTTTGGGCCGTTTTTTCCCTTACTGTTGTCCCAGGTAAGCCTTGCAATCCAGTGAAGCCTCTGTGTCCTTTCTGTCCCCTTTCTCCTTGGTCTCCTTTGGCTCCCCTGTCTCCCTGTGGCCCTTGAGGCCCCTAGGATAAAAAAAAAGACATTAACATTTGCTGTAAATTACTGTGAGCAGATTTATCCAGATGAATATCTAACTTCTCCATAACATTCATTTGAGACAAATGCAACGTGGGCTTACTGGTCTATGTCAATAGATACAGGTTACTGTTTCAATAGCATAGGTTCATCTTAGTGGTGGGCACCAATATCGATAATTCAATATGCTATCGATATAGTTCGATATCGATATGAGCAAGGCATATCGTGACAGCGGTTTATCCTTGCTGTTAATCTAGTATTATTATGTAAAAGAGCATAGAAGACTGTTCCTGCAGACACAGAACCCTCTCACAGGCTCTCAATTTAGTTAACTTCCCTGTCTGCTGATGGGCCATCACACCGTCAAAGACTCCAACCACCCAAGGCATAGATTATTTTCTCTGCTGCCACACTACACACCCGCACACCCACTCACATACAAGCTGCTGCTACTCTGTTGAATTTATATCCTTTTGTCTAATAACCTATATATATCTACTACCGTCCTCACTCCAGTATCCCTGCACATGTAAATATGGTATTGGAACTGACCTTTTGAATATTTCCTGTATATAGTATGCTTACTTACTTTATAGTGTATTTCATATTTCCTATTCCTTGTGTGTTTTTTCTAGTAATACATTGTTATTGATTATTGCATTGTTGGGTTTTGAGTTAGCAAGAAAGACATTTCCATGTACTTGTGCATGTGACATTAAAACTTGGAACGGGCTTCCCATTGTATTCAAACTGGTTGGGTATGTCAGGCCCACAGAGCATACACACCTGGCCCAATGGGCAATCAGCAAGTAGCTGTCTGAACTTTACAAAGCCATGGAAGTGCAATGTTATTCAACTGTTTCAATGTTATTCATTCAAATTGATATGATACCGATATTGGTTCCGTAAAAAAAAGTAAACGGAGATTTTCCATATCAGTGCTCATCACTAGTTTATATGTACTTCAGTAATCAAAAAGCAAACTACTACCACTAGTAGTTTACTCTACTTCGTAGGAAATGTAATAGAGGTGTTCTTACCAGCTTCCCCCGGATCCCCGATTCTCCCTGGGGTCCTGGAGGCCCTCTGGAACCCTAGTGTTGAAAAACACAAAACCAATGTCAAGGGAAGCAACCTGAAATTAGGTTCCTACTACCAACCACATCTACTCAGAGCATGACAGCCCTTAACCCTGAAACATTACATTTTACATTTTAGCCATTTAGCAGAAGCTCTTATCCAGAGAGACTTACAGTAGTGAGTGCATATATTTTTGTACTGGATTTGACCTCATACACTGTAGACTCCTATGATCTCTAACTCCATAAGAGTCTACAGTCATGTCTCAGGGTTAGAAGGCTCTGAATGTTGGTGTGGTCATTTGCAATGGCAATGGCATTGTGGCAATGTCCAGGTTACTCACATTGTCTCCTCTCTTCCCAGGGACACCAGAGGTGCCGACTGGACCAACAGAGCCATGAAGCCCCGGAGTTCCAGCAAGACCCTCAGCACCAGGATTCCCTCTATCTCCCTACAGACAGACAGACATTATCTGGTGAAATAGTTTGATCATACATTTCCATAAAGTTTCTTGTCCATCTGTAGTTGTGTCTTACCCTGGCTCCTATAAGTCCATCCTTGCCAGGTACCCCATCAGACCCAGCATTACCCTGTAAAGACAGATTGCTGCATTAAGTTTACCTGTGCTGTATAGTACAGTATCCTTCTGTTACAGTAAAGACCTGCTTTTCAGGTGAACTATTATAGTTCCCACATGAATGAAAGGTGTGTGTGTGAGTTTTAATCCACAGTTGGTTTTAATGGAAATGGGTTCACTGAACCCACAGAAAGAACAGTCATGGGTCAATGAAGTTAAATGATATACCTCAAGACCAGGGTCTCCTCTCGGTCCAGTTGCCCCTGCTAACCCGACTGCACCGACAGCACCTTTGTCTCCCCGAGTTCCGGGGGCACCTGATTTTCCGGGTGCACCCTTGGAAAATAAGTGTGAGATCACTGGTCAGGACACAAATGGAAATTGTATGTGCGTGTACTGTATAGTCTTCGATTGGGACTCAAAACACTCTGCTCTGGGTAGAATGATACTGCTCTCAAGGCTATAGAAATGAATGGTGAATGTGAACTTGAGTTCCATCGACTAGGCCTCATACGTACAGCAGTACCGGGGAGCCCAACCATCCCGCTCTCTCCTCTGACTCCAGGTATGCCCACAACACCTCTCTGTCCTGAGATGCCTGGTGGTCCCGCCGGCCCATCAGGGCCCTGTCAGAAACAAAGACCTTTTAACAGGTGGATCCATCCCATTGGCCAATGGTAACTTCAGATATTTGCTATATAGCAAAATAAGTATAGAGTAATGGAGGATGGCAGAGACGTCTCGCTCTGTAAACCACTTTCGATGTAAACAAAAGATGAAGCAATACAGGTAAAACTATTACTTCTGTAACTCTCTCATATTTACCCCTGGTCCATCTTCTCCAGGCTCTCCCTTGTCTCCCGGGGCACCAGCTGGGCCCGGGGCCCCTCTCTCTCCTACACGCCCAGGGCCTCCATTCTCACCTCTAAGTCCAGGAGTACCTGCCTTCCCTGGGGTACCAATGTCTCCAGGCGCCCCTACCGCACCCTGGAAGAGTGGAGAGACAACGTGAATAAAATAACATATTTTACTATATTGTTCTATGATTTATGAAATCATTTATTTGTGATCTCATAGGTATAAATTGATTTGATTGGTTGATAGTTGGATTAACTCACAGCGGAGCCAGCTGGACCAACTCCCCCTGGGAAACCTGGGAAACCAGACCCACCCTGAAAATGACAGAGGAAATTCTTATCAGAAAATATCAACATACTACAAATTCAGTGAATTCCCTAGGAAAGCATTCATACTCTGTGCTGAGTAACCATGACCAGG
Source organism: Coregonus lavaretus (assembly GCF_964263955.1). Classification (NCBI taxonomy): domain Eukaryota; kingdom Metazoa; phylum Chordata; class Actinopteri; order Salmoniformes; family Salmonidae; genus Coregonus; species Coregonus lavaretus. Next base: position 4,310,905 of record NC_140022.1, on the reverse strand, counting down.
TCTATTTCTACAGTAAATACCATGGTAAAGTGCTCCAACCGTTATACGTAACCCTCAGTACGACTCACTCACCGCGGCCCCCTGTGTTCCTCTGGCCCCCTTTAGTCCAGTCACACCAACAGGACCCTGTGAACCAAGTTTACCAGCTGTTCCTTGGGGTCCCTGTGCTCCAGCCTCACCCTTCTGACCCCCCTCTCCTGGTTCACCTTTGACCCCGGGTTGCCCATCGGGACCCTGCGAAGAGTCGGACATAATAACCACGATTACTGGGCAAATGAATCACCATGCAAAACGACTTCCAAGCCTCACCATGGATACGGTTACTATGTGGTTATATGGAAATGGTTATTAACTTTGACCATTACTGAAATGTTCACAGAAGTTTCCCAATGACATCAAAGTTAGGATTTGGATTCGGCCCATTAGCCTCAAGACGACATTTTCGCTCAGAACTGAAAGGTTAATTCTACATTATACAGGAGGATGTTTGCAGCATAATCTGTTCAGACAACGCCTGTAACAACACCAAGCCAAGGTTGACAAATTAGCACAACATCAAGGGACACCATACAACAGGGCGGGGCCTGTCATAGCGGATACTATTTGGCATGACAGGCCCTTTAACATTGTTTGAAAGCCACTCACAGGAGGCCCAGGGAATCCTACTGCACCGATTGGACCAGGCTCTCCAGAAGCCCCCTAAAACATATGGAGGGTCAGAGGTCAATACAGAGGTATATGAGAACTATTAACAGTATGTTGCAATTGCATTTTTTTACTGTGGGACAATTGTACACAAGACAATTTACAGTATTTCACGTGCGTCAATAATTTTTACAAAACTAATCACAGTACTTACGGTGACTGCTCTCGCTCCTCGACGTCCAGGGGGCCCTTTAGGGCCGGCCTCTCCCTAAAACAAACAAATATAATATATTGTCTGGGTATCTGTGGTATGCACTGAGGCCTTAATATGGATAAGTGTTCTCAGCTACAGTGTATGTTCAACTAGTCTGTCTGTCTAAGTGCTGTTGTTGAGTGTATAGTGGATGCTCCTTTGGGGTCTAGGCCGGGTTACTATAAAAGCAGTTTGTGACAAGTGATGATGTAAAAAGGGCTTTATGAATAAATTTGAGCGATGATCGCTTTACCTTATTACCATTGAGCCCAATGCCTCCTGTTGGTCCAACTGGACCAGGAAGTCCCTTCAAATGAAAAACAAACAGGACTTCAAATATATGACAACTTGCTGTGAACAACTTACTATGGTTGTGAAACCAATGAAACTAGTGTGCATCAAAAGCTGCCTACACTCAACCCAGGGCGTAAAATTGGTTATGATGACGTCACTACATTTGGACATTATATCATTCATCTTTAATGTAACAAAATGTTGTTGTGAGTGAGTGACATTTTAAGATGTTATTTTGGCTTAAATCCATTGATGTAATCCATTTAGGTGACTCATAAAGATATGTGTAGATATGTATGTGTAAGGTGACTCTCACCCTGGGCCCGTCGTTTCCAGCAGTACCCTCAGCTCCTTTCTCACCAACTGAACCCTGAGGAGAGAAGAGGGGTCAGCAGAACAGGACTGCAGAATGAACTCTCACCCACCCAGCTATAGTATGGAATACAACACTCTGAAGGGTTACAACTTGCAGTTTCTTCTAGTGTCTTGGACTCTGGAGTTACTTTGTGGATTTAACCAAGTTCTGGTTGATATTTTCCCCTCCAACACAGATACTTACCACATCTCCTTTAGGACCAGGAGAACCAGGGATACCCCTCTCCCCTGGCATCCCCTGCAGGCCTAAGGCTCCTATGTCCCCAACTGTTCCTTTAGTCCCAGACCCACCCTGGGGGGGAAGAACACACAAAAAAACAACTCTCATATCATATGTTTGTGGGAAATACCATGGATATTTGAGGTTATCATTACATTGTTAATCTGCATTAGTCCTCCCTCGTGAAAGATATATCTTTTGACAACCTGGTTAAATGAATGAATGAATAAATAAATACATACACATTTTAAAGTTAACCTTTGTGATGTAGTACTTACCTTTGGTCCCTCTGGTCCTGGTCCCCCTGAAATACCTTTAGGCCCCAGTAGTCCGTTAGTTCCCACTTCACCTCTCTCTCCTGGGGTGCCACGCTCACCCTACGATACAATCATACAATCACCCACTGGTCAGCTACCAACAACGTCTTTACAGCACTGTATGTTATAAACAGGGCCTTGTGTTTTGGATATCATCTCACATGACCTGGATTTGAAGCCTTTTCCCGAAATGAGAATTAGACAAAAAATGAAAGCAATTGTCAGAGGATGGTGCTGACATAAAAAAAAGGGGACAGTTTGATGAAAAAGCTTTATATAAAGATTAAAATCTAGGTCATGTGACATGATTAACAAAAACACAGTGCCCTAGTTATAAACCTTATTTTACTAGTGAAGAATAGGACTGAACGAAACAAAACTGCATTGGAAAAAAAACTAAGTAACTCTGCAGAGGGGCAGGGTTACTTTCCCCCTATTGCTGTGAAGAGTACTGAGTATACAAAGAGGCAGGACGCAGACGCAAGGAATTAACAAGGTCAAGGTTTACCTAAACAATGCGCAAGAGAAATAACAAAGAATAGAGTAACTGACACGAAGCTAAACAATCACACACAACATCATCCAGAACAGTCCAGGGATAAATAGGGGTGGTGATGAGATGATGAGGTGCAGGTGCGCTGGAGATGATTAGGGTGCGTTGGGTTTCCATTCCAGTGGTGCGCTCAGACCGGTGGCTCAGTAGACCGGCGAATCAGAGCGCCGGAGGGGAGCGACGGGAGGAGACGTGACAATTGCGGGTTGTATTCAAATGGGCATCAAGTGAATAGATAAAGCAGCTATTAAAATGGCCTACCCTTGGCCCTGTGAAACCAGCAGCCCCTCCCTCTCCAGCGATACCCTGGGAATGACAAAACCAAAAACATTCAATCAACACAACAGACAGGCTGTTTCAATCCCGTCCTCCCCCTTCCTTGCTCTCCAATCCCCTTCCCTGACACACTTCCTGTATTTATACTTATGCTACATTTATTCTATTCTACTGAGCTAATTTCCTTGTTATGTTCGTATTCTTATCTTTGACTATTTCTTATTGTTGTCTGATTGTCGAGAGGGAACCTGCAAGTAAGCATTTCGTTGGACTGTGTATACCATGTGTATCGTGTGCATACCACAAATAAACTTGAACTTGTTTACGCAGGAAGCCTAATTCTGATCTTTTTTCACTAATTGATCTTTTGACCAACCAGATCAGCTATTTTGCCAATAAGCAGGTTGACGTTTAAGGGCCAGATCGAAAGTCAAAATTGTCAATATCGTAAAAATTCATGAAAACAAAAATATGGTCTTAATTTAAGGTTAGGTTTAGGCAAAGGGTTAGCATTGTGGTTAAGGTTAGGTTTAAAATAATATTTTATGACTTTGTGGCTGTGCCAGCTAGTGACTACCGTGCAGAGCTGCCTCCAGAACATTAGTCATCCCAATAAATGCCAACCTGCTGTCAATAATAAGGTAAAAGATCAGAATTGGGCTTCTTGTGTAAATGCAGCATTAAATAACAGTGAAACGTTGATGAACCTGATAGTAGCATTGTATAGCTATAGCTCAACTCAAAAACAATGGAAAACATGTTACATCTCTAGATTCTTACTGTAGATAATGAACGGAATGTGTTTCCTTATGCTGGCAGACGCATGATTGGTTAATATGTGTTCCTTTGTTTGTCCATTGCAGGCAAAGGCACACATACCCAGTCATGTAGCTCAGTTGGTAGAGCATGGCGGTTGCAACGCCAGGGTTGTGGGTTCGATTCCCACGGGGGACTAGTATGAAAATGTATGCACTCACTACTGTAAGTCGCTTTGGATAAGAGCGTCTAGTAAAATGTGTCTATCAATATAACAAAATTCAGTTCATTATCTATAGAAATAATCTATTGTTGAAATGTAACATAAATAAGCTGTAAATAAATCAACTGTAAATAGAGGCTGTTGTCTGTCACAGTGGGGCGTGATGTCATACCGTACCTCAACACCTGGTTTCCCAGACTCTCCAGGGGGACCAGCAGATCCAGGTAGACCCTGAAATACATCACACCATTATAGTTCTCATTTACCCTTTATTGTTTAGTACTATGACTCGTCTCTATTCTAGTAAATACAAGGTCAATAAATACCAAGTGAAACAGCATACCTGGAAGCCATTCATACCAGGAGGTCCTTGCTCTCCTCTCTTCCCCGCAACTCCCTAAAAAAAAGTCAAGCATGGATGGGAAAACCAGCAACGGCTTACGCTTGCCATAACCCCATACAGTATTTAATGTTTAAACTGTGTTGGTATGTATCGTTCAATTGAAACATATTAATCAGATACTTACTGCTGGACCAGCAGTACCACCAGCACCCATCTCTCCAGCTTTCCCATTAGCCCCCTGTAAGAGAAAGTCCTCAGAGGTCACTGTGGACAGTGAGGTACTACAGTAGATTTCTACCAGTTTACAATGGGAAAGAGCATAGAATGGAAACTGAAAATGATTTATTTAAGCAATAAGGCCAATATACCACAGCTAAGGGCTGTGCTTAAGCACGACGCAAGGTGGAGTGCCTGGATACAGCCCTTAGCCGTGGTATATTGGCCATATACCACAAACCCCAAGGTGCCTTATTGCTATTATAAACTGGTTACCAACGTAATTAGAGCAGTAAAAATAAATGTTTTGTCATACCCGTGGTATACAATCAGCATTCAGGGCTCGAACCACCCAGTTTCTATTATGAAATGAACCAGTTTGAGGCAGTTCCGCCACCTACAAAATCGTATTTGAACCCCTGATGAGTGTAGTATACTGACCCTCTGTCCTGCAACACCTGGGGTCCCCACTTCTCCTGTCTTACCAGGGTCTCCCTGTGAGGACAAATTAACAATGATCAACAATCAATAACATGTCAATGTTTCCCCCTTCTTATATCACATAAGTGGCATTCAAGTGTCTCTCCTGACATTGTATAGTCCATGGTAGATGCATTGAACAACTACAGTATTTCACTCATCATTCTAAATGTGATGGGTTTAATGGAGCTGATTCTACTGTATATTGTGGAAAGGAACACACACACACAATCGCCATAAAGTGCTGGTTACTCACAGTAAAGCCTTTTGGTCCAACTACACCCATGGTTCCAGCTGGACCTCTGGAACCATCTGATCCTGCTGGCCCTGATCCCCCATCCTCTCCTCCTCCTCCCTGAGAGAGAGAGGGAAGGGAGAGAGAGAGAGAGGGGGGGGGGGGGGGGGGGGAGAAAGAGAGAGAGAGAGAGAGAGAGAGAGAGAGAGAGAGAGAGAGAGAGAGAGAGAGAGAGAGAGAGAGAGAGTGAGAGAGAGAGAGAGAGAGAGAGAGAGAGAGAGAGAGAGAGAGAGAGAGAGAGAGAGAGAGAGAGAGAGAGAGAGAGAAACAGAGGTAGGTTCACTTGTGGCCTGTCTATAGATAACACCATGTATTATACACCCCCCTGCGTATTTAATATGTTTCTGAACACTTCTACATTAACGTGGATGTTACCATGATTACGAATAATCATGAATGAATCATGAATAATGATCAGTGAGAAATTTACAAACACACAAATATCATACCCCCCCACAATGCTAACCTATTGTAATGGTGAGAGGTTTAGCATGTTTTGGGGGCGTGATTTTTGTGCATCTGTAACTTTCTTACTCATCATTATTCATGATTCATTCATGATTATCCGTAGTCATGGTAACATCCACATTAATGTAGAAGTGTTCAGAAACATATTTTATTCTTATTTACAATAAAAGTGACTCCAGAATTAGACAATACATTATTTACCATTCATTTATATTGGGCACAACATAATCTGAAACACAACCAAAACAAACTGCAAATGCATCCAACAAGTTTGTAGAGTCACAAGCTTGATGTAGTCATTGCGTGCTAGGAATATGGGTCCAAATACTAAACTTTTGACTCAATTGAATACACTATAAGTGAATTTGTCCAAATATTTATGACACCTTCAAATGGGGTACTAGATACATAAAGTGCACTCATTTCTAAACAGTAAAACTGATACCGGTATGTATGAAATCACCTCATATAAAACATTTAAGCTCAAATCCAAAATGCTGGTGTATAGAGCCAAATTAAACGTTTTAACATCACTGTCCAAATAAATAGGTATGGGAGTGTATATATATTTCCTGACTCATGTCCACACACCATTGGTCCTTGCTGTCCCTCGGGACCCTGGGAGCCGAGAAGGCCTGACAGACCCTAAGGAAAGAAACGGGAGGATTTTAATCAACTCAGTGATGAAATGTCAAACGTTTACTCTTTTTTCTTTGCCGGTTTTGTTTATGTACTTCTCATGTCTTTTTCATCTGGTATCAACGTAAGTGTGACGATCACCACAAAGGAATATACTTCTGTGATAGAGAATGCTGATGAGAGGTAGTGGTGTGTTATCTCACCCGGGCCCCTGGAAGACCTGGCTCCCCAGTGCGTCCTGGATCACCATCGGCACCTTTGGCACCAGATGATCCACCCAGGCCTCGCTCACCTTGGGCACCCTGGTCACAGAATGGAGTGTGGCGTTCGAATGGCATAATATTATTATTCAATGACTTACACCGGCTGACTTATTCTATAGATTCGAAGTGAAATCAACCTACCTTTTGACCAGGTAACCCATCCTGACCAGGAAAACCTCTATTGCCAGGAGCACCCTGGAAATTACAAATTGTTTTTTTATCAAAATTTGCTAAATGATTTGGATTTTAATCTAATAATGTTGCTGTTATTGAATGCACTGAGGAAAGAGAGTGAGAGAGAAGAGAGAGAGAGAGAGAGAGAGAGAGAGAGAGAGAGAGAGAGAGAGAGAGAGAGAGAGAGAGAGAGAGAGAGAGAGAAAGACAGACAGACAGATAAAGTTATTGTAGTGAGTGAAAGAGCTGATTTACTCTCTCTCCATTGGGTCCAGCGGCGCCTGAATCCCCGGAGTCACCCCGTTCTCCCCTCTTCCCCTCCTCTCCCATGGGACCCAGCGCTCCATGATCACCAGGTGCACCCTGCAATGATGTCATAATCAAACAAGATGGCTGCCACATCATACATCAGTGTTTGTTATATTTTACTGTATGGACTTTTAAGAGCACCATGAATATATTGTTGTTGCACTCAACTTTGGGTGTGGATAAACTCATTTGTCCCTAGGAGCATCAACTGCTCAACATGCACCAAGCACTTTAAAGATAGCCCAGGACTGAAGGAAGAGCCCAGTGGAAAATGTTGTTACCCTTGATGTTGTCTAACTCATTGCTCGATAATGCAAGAGACATTTCTGTCAAAGGCCAAATAAATGAACTGAACATGCTGAACTTTTGAGGGAGGCTCAGATACACATGCACCCCATTCAGACAGAAACCAGCATGACCGGTCTTTTCACTAATGCATGTGGTTGCTACAGTACATTATCACATCATGGAATTAGAGAGATTAATTATGACAGGTTGTATATCTTACAGATTCTCCTTTAAATCCAGCCTCTCCTTTGAATCCGGTAATGCCCAAATCACCCTGTGAGAAGAGAAGATATAATAATAATTGGTCATTTAGCAGACGCTCTTATCCAGAGCGACTTACAGGAGCAATTAGGGTTAAGTGCCTTGCTCAAGGGCACCGACAGATTTTTCACCTAGTCGGCTCTGGGATTAGAACCAGCGACCTTTCGGTTACTGGCACAACGCTCTTAACCACTAAGCTACCTGCCGCATGACATTGTTTTTCAGGTCTACTGACAATGTACGAGCTAAAGGTTAGATAACTTATTTTTCCTGATGCCGTTATGAACATGTAGCCATATGATAGCATTTTAACTGCAGCATGGAAACCAGCAGTAGTTTCTATGCCCTTTGTAACATACAGTGGGGAAAAAAAGTATTTAGTCAGCCACCAATTGTGCAAGTTCTCCCACTTAAAAAGATGAGAGTCCTGTAATTTTCATCATAGGTACACATCAACTATGACAGACAAATTGAGGAAAAGAAATCCAGAAAATCACATTGTAGGATTTTTAATGAATTTATTTGCAAATTATGGTGGAAAATAAGTATTTGGTCACCTACAAACAAGCAAGATTTCTGGCTCTCACAGACCTGTAACTTCTTCTTTAAGAGGCTCCTCTGTCCTCCACTCGTTACCTGTATTAATGGCACGCACCTGTTTGAACTTGTTATCAGTATAAAAGACACCTGTCCACAACCTCAAACAGTCACACTCCAAACTCCACTATGGCCAACACCAAAGAGCTGTCAAAGGACACCAGAAACAAAATTGTAGACCTGCACCAGGCTGGGAAGACTGAATCTGCAATAGGTAAGCAGCTTGGTTTGAAGAAATCAACTGTGGGAGCAATTATTAGGAAATGGAAGACATACAAGACCACTGATAATCTCCCTCGATCTGGGGCTCCACGCAAGATCTCACCCCGTGGGGTCAAAATGATCACAAGAACGGTGAGCAAAAATCCCAGAACCACACGGGGGGACCTAGTGAATGACCTGCAGAGAGCTGGGACCAAAGTAACAAAGCCTACCATCAGTAACACACTACGCCGCCAGGGACTCAAATCCTGCAGTGCCAGACGTGTCCCCCTGCTTAAGCCAGTACATGTCCAGGCCCGTCTGAAGTTTGCTAGAGTGCATTTGGATGTCATATGGTCAGATGAAACCAAAATATAACTTTTTGGTAAAAACTCAACTCGTCGTGTTTGGAGGACAAAGAATGCTGAGTTGCATCCAAAGAACACCATACCTACTGTGAAGCATGGGGGTGGAAACATCATGCTTTGGGGCTGTTTTTCTGCAAAGTGACCAGGACGACTGATCCGTGTAAAGGAAAGAATGAATGGGGCCATGTATCGTGAGATTTTGAGTGAAAACCTCCTTCCATCAGCAAGGGCATTGAAGATGAAACGTGGCTGGGTCTTTCAGCATGACAATGATCCCAAACACACCTTCCAGGCAACGAAGGAGTGGCTTCGTAAGAAGCATTTCAAGGTCCTGGAGTGGCCTAGCCAGTCTCCAGATCTCAACCCCATAGAAAATCTTTGGAGGGAGTTGAAAGTCCGTGTTGCCCAGCGACAGCCCCAAAACATCCCTGCTCTAGAGGAGATCTGCATGGAGGAATGGGCCAAAATACCAGCAACAGTGTGTGAAAACCTTGTGAAGACTTACAGAAAACGTTTGACCTGTGTCATTGCCAACAAAGGGTATATAACAAAGTATTGAGAGACTTTTGTTATTGACCAAATACTTATTTTCCACCATAATTTGCAAATAAATTCATAAAAAATCCTACAATGTGATTTTCTGGATTTTTTTCCTAATTTTGTCTGTCATAGTTGACGTGTACCTATGATGAAAATTACAGGCCTCTCTCATCTTTTTAAGTGGGAGAACTTGCACAATTGGTGGCTGACTAAATACTTTTTTCCCCCACTGTAACTAGGGACCTGACAACCATTCTTGATCCAATCAACGAAATGAGTGGTCAAAATTAAACAACAAATCTCTTACCAGTTGGCCCTTAGGCCCGGGCAGTCCAGTGGTTCCCTGTGGTCCGGGGGGCCCCGCGGGGCCAAGCAGTCCAGTCAGACCCTGGATACCTGGAGCTCCCTGGGGTAGAAATCACATCATTATACCTAAAACAGGTATCTAACCTGTGTTCACCCACTGACATCAATGCATTACTTTTCTGTAGCCTGTCCTGTCGCTGTGACTCTGTGCCAGGGCCCATTCTAACAGGACAGGCTGTAGTCTACTGTCTCTGTGACTCTGTGCCAGGGCCCATTCTAACAGGACAGGCTGTAGTCTACTGTCTCTGTGACTCTGTGCCAGGGCCCATTCTAACAGGACAGGCTGTAGTCTACTGTCTCTGTGACTCTGTGCCAGGGCCCATTCTAACAGGAGGGGCTGTAGTCTACTGTCCAGACAGCACGGCATGTGTGGGGCCAACACCCTATTACAGACTGTCAATGATTTTACATTGTTGAATAATAAATAATCCGATTTTAATATTTGGGTGAGTGGAAGGTGAGAGATACATTAGATTGAGGGGATGAGAAGGGAGTAGCCGAACAAGGAGATGAACAAAGAGATGAACAAGGAGAGATGGAGAGCGTGAAAGTGGGTGGAGTTGTACATACGGATGGTCCTTTGGCTCCGACAGCACCCTCTGTCCCTGTTGGACCCTACAGAAATCAACAAAATATGTTTTTTAAGTCATTTATTGAAACTTTATTTAACCAGACAAGTCAGTTAATTAAGCATAACATATTTTTAATTTACAGTGTCATTTATAATGTCATTAAAATGTAAATTACAATGGAATTTACTTTCAATGGACCTTTCAATCAGAAACCAGATTCAGCTACATTTTCAGTGAATCAATCTACACCCTGAAGTGGTGAGTTGTTGACAGTACAGTTACCATAGGTGTAGAGATTATTAGCATCATGAATTAGCCAAACACCTGAATGCCCGTAGCTCCAGCCAATCCCACGCGTCCGGCCTCCCCTCTTGGTCCCTGCTGGCCCCCTGTCCCTCGTGCTCCTGGGGGCCCTGGTTGCCCCTGGAGACAACAGTGTCACAGTCAGAGTGTGTTTACATGCACTCTAATCAACCGTTGATGAACAGATGCATAGCTCATACTGAATAAAACACCCTTATAAAAACACCCTCATATAAAGATCTTTATCGAAATAGAGTAATCCGAATGGGTCAGTTTCAAAATTAACTTAATTCTGAGGGGAAGCACTGGGTTATACGTTTGAGTCACTAATCTTTAGTACATGGCTGGTGTGAAGAAGAGGACTGTAGTCCATCAAAGTATAATAAAGAATGTACAGTACTCGCCTTTATACCTGGACTACCTGGGAATCCTGGAGCTCCAGTGATCCCCATAGGACCCTAGAATCACATCACATACAGTAGGCTACATGTCATCCACACCTGGGGCTGTGTCCAAAATGGTACCTTATTCCCTTCACTATATAGAAACTATATAGGAATTAGGGAGCCATTTCAGACACACACTTGGTGTTGGTAACTACTGGCAACATCACTTTTGCCCAGTTAACATCACTGTTGATTTGTAAATGTATAACACTTTTTTGACTGGCTTTCAGGAAAATAGTGTATTTTGAGTAGATACAGTGTTGCTTTTCATTTGTTTTGTTGCATGTGTAATACTGATTTGTGTATCATAATCATTTGATATGAAGGGTGATGTTTTGTTGGATGTTAGAGGTCTTACCTCTGGTCCTGCTTTCCCAATATGTCCAGATTCACCACGTTTCCCCTGTATGGAGAGAGATGCACAACTGAAAGAGGATTTGACAAATTCAACTCTATCATCTCATCATCAATGCACATAAGCATAGGAGGACAGTGGCAGCATAGGCCGTCATTGTAAATAAGAATTTATTCTTAATTGACTCGCCTGGATAAATAAAAAATAAAAACAAAGGTTACAACGTGTGTCACTGATAAGCCAAAACAAAACATTTTGTTATGACTTTGAACCTACATATAAAGCAGTGATGCCTCATGCCTCAGATCAATTTAATTCAGGTGGGCAATCAATGGATTGAAGAGATGGAGTTGTGTAATGTAGAGTTATAGGTCAGAGGTAGTCATATCTCTCTTACCACAGGTCCAGTTGGGCCACTCCTTCCTCGCTCCCCTTGCATTCCTGCTGGACCCTAAAATATACACATAATATTACACTCCCTCACTATCAGATTGGAAACATATCAGCGTATTTAGAGTTATTAGTGTGTACTAGTAACAGGTATTACAATCATGTAATCATTTATTATCGATGTACTAATTGATTATGACCTACCGCAGGACCAGGGGGCCCCATTCCACCAGGAGTACCTGATGGGCCCTGTAAAATAACACACACACACACACAAAGAGAAAGAGAGTCACGGTATACGCAGCAATACGGAAACGAAGCAGGACGAATATAAAGATATACATGATGATGAGTTTACCTTTGACCCAGCAGCACCAGATTGACCTCTCGCTCCTAGAAGACCTGTATGACCCTGTTGATAAGACATTAGTTAATTAGTTCTGATCAGGTCTGTTTTGGCTCTAACGAATCTCACAGGAGTTCATAACAGCACAGTGCGAAGTAAACTATTTTAATAATGTACATGCAGCCATGCTTCAAACTACAGTACATTGTCACACTTTTAATGATCTGATATAGACTTGTCACAAATTAAAAGATGGAGGTTAGATATGAGCATTGTGATCATCCATGTGTTGCTGCTGACCTTAAGGCCCTTCAGTCCAGGGTGACCTGGCAGTCCTGGGAAACCTCTGGCACCCTGGAAAACACCACATTCAATCACTGTGTTATTATCACATTTATAAGTACATACAGTAGCCCCTTAAAACAATAGTCTATTCTAATTGTGGACTGTTGTTCATTGGTTTCATTCCAGTTTAGGTTGAAGGCGATGGTACCTGCTTTCTAAAGTTGTATGGGAGTGGATGGGAAAATAAAGTGCATCTATCCACAGTGTCTTACATCTCACTCTATTCACATGGAAATTGTTTGAAGTGATATAATCAAAATCATGAAATGTCTATCACAAAATAAGTGTGTAATTGTGTTTTTGTGAATGCTTTGTATTCGACACTCATTTGATTTACAGTGACAGAGAAAGAGATTTCATGCATAGAACAGTATTAATTGGTTGTGGTAAGTCGCTCTGGATAAGAGCGTCTGCTAAATGACGTAAATGTAAAATGTAAATGTTGTGTGAACTTTGGATGACAGTTTGTTACTCACGGCAGATCCAGCGGCTCCCTTCTCTCCGCCTATTCCGGTTGGACCAGATTCTCCCTGTGAAGGGAAAACATCACATGACCTTCTCAGTTGCTGGAAGCTATTACAGTACAGGTAATTAACAAATTGTTGTGGTTTTCACCCTCTCAGAATTAGACAAACAGCATTTCAACAGATGAACAGCACTTCAACATAGGACTCAAACTGATTCTGGATAGGTGTGTCAGACTAAATGTTCAATGCAATAAAGGTTGATGTAGAACAAAGGTTTTAACAAAATAATGTTCTCCATGTTGGGTTCGCTTAAGTGATCAGGCCCGAGAAGCCGGTGTTTGGAGGATATATTGGCACGATTCGTCTCGGGCCGGCAAACAGTGCCAATATATCCTCCAAACACCGGCTTCGAGGGCATTATCACTTTTTTAATCACTTCAAACTGAAGCTGGAATGACAGCAAACTAGCTGCATTTCCTGTTTTTCTATTGACATTTCTTTGTTTATATCCATAACATTGATGCTGATTCATGATTTCAATTGGCTGAGAAAAGCAGCCAGCCTGTCTGTATCGTCCGGACTCCCGACATGTTCATAGGACAGGTAGAGATCGAATTTCAATATTGAAACAATGTTGCAAATATCAGAGAGACAGACAGCAAGGTAATTACAAATCTCCGCTGTTGAAAACCAAATGCTAGTCTAAAAGAAATGGGAGATAATGTCTAGATGCTTTTTACAGTGTAGATCTAATATATAAATTATCTGTCTGGACTAATGAGACAGTGGATTGCACAGTCAGATGGAACAGAGTAAATAGGCATTTCAACGTTATAGATTTAGCCGGTGGTAACTTGCGGAATAGACAACGGCTGGAATGCGGTTTTAACCAATAAGCATCCAGGATTAGACCCACCCATTGTATAATCCTGAACAAAGGTGTGTTAGGCAGTTTAGTGTTTAATTTAAAGACCCTTTCTCCCTTAGGTCTCAACGTAGACTTTGATCTGAAGCCATTCTTGTAATTATTGTGATTTAGCTATTAATTGTAAATGTTTGTAGGCCTATGTAGCCAAATTATATCTACAGTGGGGAAAAAAAGTATTTAGTCAGCCACCAATTGTGCAAGTTCTCCCACTTAAAAAGATGAGAGAGGCCTGTAATTTTCATCATAGGTACACGTCAACTATGACAGACAAATTGAGAAAAGAAAATCCAGAAAATCACATTGTAGGATTTTTAATGAATTTATTTGCAAATTATGGTGGAAAATAAGTATTTGGTCACCTACAAACAAGCAAGATTTCTGGCTCTCGCAGACCTGTAACTTCTTCTTTAAGAGGCTCCTCTGTCCTCCACTCGTTACCTGTATTAATGGCACCTGTTTGAACTTGTTATCAGTATAAAAGACACCTGTCCACAACCTCAAACAGTCACACTCCAAACTCCACTATGGCCAAGACCAAAGAGCTGTCAAAGGACACCCACCAGAAACAAAATTGTAGACCTGCACCAGGCTGGGAAGACTGAATCTGCAATAGGTAAGCAGCTTGGTTTGAAGAAATCAACTGTGGGAGCAATTATTAGGAAATGGAAGACATACAAGACCACTGACAATCTCCCTCGATCTGGGGCTCCACGCAAGATCTCACCCTGTGGGGTCAAAATGATCACAAGAACGGTGAGCAAAAATCCCAGAACCACACGGGGGGGGACCTAGTGAATGACCTGCAGAGAGCTGGGACCAAAGTAACAAAGCCTACCATCAGTAACACACTACGCCGCCAGGGACTCAAATCCTGCAGTGCCAGACGTGTCCCCCTGCTTAAGCCAGTACATGTCCAGGCCCGTCTGAAGTTTGCTAGAGTGCATTTGGATGATCCAGAAGAGGATTGGGAGAATGTCATATGGTCAGATGAAACCAAAATATAACTTTATGGTAAAAACTCAACTCGTCGTGTTTGGAGGACAAAGAATGCTGAGTTGCATCCAAAGAACACCATACCTACTGTGAAGCATGGGGGTGGAAACATCATGCTTTGGGGCTGTTTTTCTGCAAAGGGACCAGGACGACTGATCCGTGTAAAGGAAAACCTCCTTCCATCAGCAAGGGCATTGAAGATGAAACGTGGCTGGGTCTTTCAGCATGACAATGATCCCAAACACACTGCCCGGGCAACGAAGGAGTGGCTTCGTAAGAAGCATTTCAAGGTCCTGGAGTGGCCTAGCCAGTCTCCAGATCTCAACCCCATAGAAAATCTTTGGAGGGAGTTGAAAGTCCGTGTTGCCCAGCGACAGCCCCAAAACATCACTGCTCTAGAGGAGATCTGCATGGAGGAATGGGCCAAAATACCAGCAACAGTGTGTGAAAACCTTGTGAAGACTTACAGAAAACGTTTGACCTGTGTCATTGCCAACAAAGGGTATATAACAAAGTATTGCGAAACTTTTGTTATTGACCAAATACTTATTTTCCACCATAATTTGCATATACATTCATTAAAAATCCTACAATGTGATTTTCTGGATTTTTTTTCTCATTTTGTCTGTCATAGTTGACGTGTACCTATGATGAAAATCACAGGCCTCTCTCATTTTTTTAAGTGTGAGAACTTGCACAATTGGTGGCTGACTAAATACTTTTTTTCCCCACTGTATGATCGTATGCTATCCATTCATGTTTTTTATATGTTCTATAAATATTGTAAATTAACCAATGATATCAAGCCACACTCGGCCATGATTGCAGACCCCTGTGTGTGTCCTTTGAAACTATATAAACTAGTGACCCGCAGTGTTTGTCATTATACCCTGATGAAGAAAGTTTGTCTGTCGAAACGTTGGTTATAAAATGATTGCATCTGAGCTCCTAGTGTGTACGGCTCTCCTTTTCTTTTCCAAGTGTTCTACTCCGCTAGCCAGCACCTCGTCTCAACAGGTGTGGATTTCTTTCGCTTCCAGGTTAGGCAGTTTAGTGTTGTCTAAGAGTCTAGATGGTTGATTGACACGTGGCATTCTACCATCTCTGATAAAGGTTAGAAAAAAACAAGCTAATGACACACAACATGGCATGTTAGGGCAGAGTTAGATACACCAAGGTATCAGTGTTATTGTAGCCTTCACTAGCACGTTAGACACACCAAGGTATTGGTGTTATTGTAGCCTTCACTAGCACGTTAGACACACCAAGGTATCGGTGTTAGTGTAGCCTTCACTAGCACGTTAGACACACCAAGGTATCGGTGTTAGTGTAGCCTTCACTAGCACGTTAGACACACCAAGGTATCAGTGTTAGTGTAGCCTTCACTAGCACGTTAGACACACCAAGGTATCGGTGTTAGTGTAGCCTTCACTAGCACGTTTTTCAACCGGCGCCTATTGAATAAAATATGCAGAACTACCAGCAATGCTGTAATCTACATTAGCAACAAGACACTACACTTACATAACATTTGTATCTGTTTTGATCAGTGGCAAGTGGCAACCATGGTCTATGGCCGTGTCTGAAATCTGTCTTGTGTACTACTTACTAAAACTACATACTGTGTACTAATCATACTACATACTGTTTAGAACATATGCAGAAAGCCTACCAATATCAACATACTAGGCTCATTCATACTCAGAAGACGTCATGTCTAATGCGGGTTGTTCCCCGCCTCTGGCCCTGTGGGTCCTGGTTTATAGTATTGCACTATATAGGGAATAGGGTACCATTTGGGACACGGCCTATGTCTGGTCGAGTGTAGAGTACTTACATCTGGTCCTGGTTTTCCTGGTGGGCCCTCAGGTCCTCTGTAACCAAAGCCGCCCTGTTTAAAAACAACATGTCAAATCACACACAGTCAATAAAACATTTTGAGCAAAGGCTCTTGTAGATCTTAGTGTAACACCTCGATACGGTGTGTGATTGGTAGATCTTGGTGTAACACCTCGATACGGTGTGTGATTGGTAGATCTTGGTGTAACACCTCGATACGGTGTGTGATTGGTAGATCTTGGTGTAACACCTCGATACGGTGTGTGATTGGTAGATCTTGGTGTAACACCTCGATACGGTGTGTGATTGGTAGATCTTGGTGTAACACCTCGATACGGTGTGTGATTGGTAGATCTTGGTGTAACACCTCGATACGGTGTGTGATTGGTATATCTTTTTTGGTGTAACACCTCGATACGGTGTGTGAGAGTGTATCGGAGGTAGTTCAGTGATCCAAGCTGGTGTGATGATGATAACTTTGCCTGAGAACTGAAGACTTGCGTTAGCTCCCTGAGCTAATGCCTAGGACAGGAAGATTAGATTCAGCCGATTCAGCCGCGGGACGATTTTTTCTTGAATGGATGGTAGGGGGGCGGAACAGACTGCAAGACCTCAAGAAGCTCAAACAGATATAATATTTGACTAAAACATACATTTATTTTAATCTTTTTGCTTTAGCTCAATGGACTAACAGTCTTCAAGCATGTAGGCTACCGGGATTCAAACCCAGTCAAAATAACATCAGAGAGATGTCTGATGCAGAGATTATGCTTGGTTCTTACCATGGATCCTGGGTCTCCAACGTCTCCTGGGGCACCCTGTCCCCCTGTAGGGCCCTACGAGACAGGGGGGGAAAGGAAAGCATCACATATCTGTCTGTTGAGTTACAGAAATAATCTCCAGTAAGAATTGATGTCTGAAAGGTAGATATAGTCGGCTATCTTTGACTTACTGGTTGACCAGGCTGTCCAGGAGGCCCTCTTGGTCCTGCCTCACCCTAAAATATACATGGAGACAACATTTACATTTAGCAGACGCTCTTATCCAGAGCGACTTACAGTTAGTGAATCCATATATATATATTTTTTTTTTTATACTGGCCCCCCGTGGGAATCGAACCCACAACCCTGGCGTTGCAAACGCCATGCTCTATCAACTGAGCTACATCCCTGCCGGCCATTCCCTCCCCTACCCTGGGCCAATTGTGCGCCGCCCATGAGTCTCCCGGTCGCGGCCGGCTGCGACAGAGCCTGGATTCGAACCAGGATCTCTAGTGGCACAGTTAGCACTGCGATGCAGTGCCTTAGACCACTGCGCCACTCAGGAGACAGAGTAACATACAGAGACAGAGTAATGAGTAATGAGTAATGAGTAAATAGTAATGTAGGCACAAACGTAAATTAACTGTCGTTCAATCAAACCCGCCAAAGACAATGTATAAGACAGGATGCTGCTGAGGGGAGGACTGCTCATAATAATGGCTGGAATGGAGCAAATGGAATGGCATCAAACACATGGAAACCATGTGTTTGATGTATTTGATACCATTGCACTAATTCTGCTCCAGCCATCAACACGAGCCTGTCCTCCCCAATTCAGGTGCCACCAGCCCCCTGTGGTGTATATGCTACCGTATGTTTTCCTTTTTTACAATCTACTGCCCATGGACTCACACACTTAGCAAGGACTACCCGTCATTGAGGTTGTCAGGGGCTTTTTAGTATAGGACAGCTGATTTAATAGTAACTCACCCTGTTGCCAGATATCACCCCCATCATCCCAGCTGATTTAATAGTAACTCACCCTGTTGCCAGATATCAACCCCATCATCCCAGCTGATTTAATAGTAACTCACCCTGTTGCCAGATATCAACCCCATCATCCCAACTGATTTCTCACCGAAGCCTGCAGCCATCTGAGAGACCAGCTGGCCCTGGGGGAGAGAGGAGGACAGTCATTCTTCATTCCTTATCACGGTGTGGAAGTTCTTCACTGGTGACCACAGACAGGCAGCCGCCTCCATATGAAGAGAGCAGGTGCAAGGTCACCTCAACTGGACAAGTGCAATGAGAAGAGGGCTAGAAAAGGGTTGGAAGCTCTGAGCTATCCCTACAAGCCCCCACATCTCTCTATGTGCTCTGAGATATCCCTACAAGCCCCCACGTCTCTTTATGTGCTCTGAGATATCCCTACAATCCCCCACGTCTCTTTATGTGCTCTGAGATATCCCTACAAGCCCCCACGTCTCTTTATGTGCTCTGAGATATCCCTACAAGCCCCCACGTACATACTTTACGTTTTGGGGTGAAAATGATTTCAGGTACAGCAAGCACATTTGGCCAAAAAGCAATGCAAAATACAAATGGCTGTATTTTTGCCACAACACACCCACCCAGTGAGTTTACTAACAAGTGTAGGGAGGGAAAGCACTTTTGACCAGAAATGAAGGTTACAGACCGCACCAGTGAAGTGTCGGGCTGGGAGGACAGACAGACAGACTCACCCCAGGGTGTGAGGGCTGGCCGGGGGATCCTGGCTCACCAGGGTTCCCTGGGACACCTGGTTCCCCGTCGATGCCAGCTGGGCCCTGTAAACCCTGGATTTTAGGAAACACGTGCAAACTCATGAATGACAGTATACAACGTCACTACTACAGAAATGATCTAACATGTCTGCCAGATTCAACATATAAAGGTATTGAAGAGCAGTGAGTTAGCTCAGTGTAGTGTGTTAGTCTTAGGCTAGGGAAAAATCACATTAAATCGCAGTACTGTAACACACTTCTCTAGATGTAAATGTCATTGTGTTAGACATACTTTTCTGCCCTTGAATCCAGTGTATCCTCTGTTCCCCTGAGCTCCGGGAGGACCCTGAAACATTGACACAGATAACAAGAAAACATGATCACTTCACATGATAAGTTACACTAGTAGTGGTGTCTTACCACTGTGGCTGTGGAAAGACCGAAGTAGTGGCATCAGGTCATTCTCCTTGGTTACTGAAGCTCTATAGCACCATCTAGTGTGTATACAATAGGAGGCTGGTGGGAGGAGCTATAGGAGGATGGGCTCATTGTAATGGCTGGAATGGAATTTATGGAACGGAGTCAAACACGTTGTTTCCATGTGTTTGATGTGTTTGGTACCATTCCATGAATTCCATTCAAGCCATTACAATGAGCCCGTCCTCCTATAGCTCCTCCCACCAGCCTCCAATGGTATACAGTTTGAGAAACTTATAACATAATAATATCAAATATGTTAATTTACAAAATAAATGGCTTCAGAGTGCTCACCATTGGTCCAGGTTGACCTACTGGCCCCACGACCTGGAAACAAAAAACAAACAAAAACAGTTGTTCAGATATAAAAGTGACAGTATGACGTTTTGGATCAGAGTTGTCATAATAGGCATCAAAAGTCACATGAATTCTTGATTAACAAATGCACTGTTTCTGTCTCTGAGATGTATGAAAACAGACTTACGTCAGGGATATCACCAGGTTCACCTTTCTGACCCTGGAAATCAAATGCATCAATAACAATGTGACAATCAGCTCAGCTATTCAGGTAGCCTGGTCCCAGATCTGTTTGTGCTCTTGCCAACCCCATTGGTCACTGTCAAGCCAAATATGACAATGAGTGACAAGGAGTTGGCATGTCAACACAAACAGACTAGCACTCAAGCTAATAATCAGGAGTGTGTCCAAGTAAAAATCAAAGTGGAAAACAGAAAATTGTGAATATCTTTCATCATTACTCACCTGGAACGCCATCATTTCTTTGAGGAAGGAAAAGGAAGAAATCATATTTTAATGTAGATCTTTTATCCTTAAAGTGACGTGTGATCTTCAATGACTTGAGACTGTGTTATACGTTGAAACGCTGTGAAATTCAGTATGTTTTCCCCTCTTATCATCAGTCAGTGAGACACCTCCAGTAGCCTGGCAAATGGGAATCCAAACTTAATCGCTACGTTTCACACTTCAGTTTGGATTCCCAGGCAACACCTTGCAGTCACAGTCAGTATGAGCTAATGATGTAGACATGTGAGCCTCGCCCTTTAGACATATCATTCATATATATGTTTAAGCATGTATGTGTGCATATATATACAGTACCGGTCAAAAGTGTGGACACACCTACTCATTTAAGGGTTTTTCTTTATTTGTACTATTTTCTACATTGTAGAATAATAGTGAAGACAACAAAACTATGAAATAACACATATGAATCATGTAGTAACCAAAAAGGTGTTAAACAAATCAAAATATATTTGAGATTTGAGATTCTTCAAATAGCCACCCTTTGCCTTGATGACCTTCATGTCTGATTGGCTCAAACGCAATAAGAAGGAAAGACATTCCACAAATTAACTTTTAAGAAGGCACACCTGTTAATTGAAATGCATTCCAGGTGACTAACTCATGAAGCTGGTTGAGAGAATGCCAACAGTGTGCAAAGCTGTCATCAAAGCAAAGGGTGGCTATTTGAAGAATCTCAAATATGAAATATATTTTGATTTGTTTAACACTTTTTTGGTTACTACATGATTCCATATGTGTTATTTCATAGTTTTGATGTCTTCACTATTATTCTACAATGTAGAAAATAGTAAAAATAAAGAAAACCCTTGAATGAGTAGGTGTGTCCAAACTTTTGACCGGTACTGTATATATATTAGTATATCATTTATCTCACCTATCCTCCTGTTAGCGCTGGAGAAGCTGTCACACACGGGGCAGCACTCTCCCTCAGGGATGGTAACCTTCTCACAGTTCCCCACCGTCTCACACTGCACCTCCTCACAGAGG
The DNA here is from genome assembly GCF_964263955.1 of Coregonus lavaretus. Classification (NCBI taxonomy): domain Eukaryota; kingdom Metazoa; phylum Chordata; class Actinopteri; order Salmoniformes; family Salmonidae; genus Coregonus; species Coregonus lavaretus. The sequence goes on along the minus strand of NC_140022.1, from coordinate 4,289,388 downwards.
GTGGTTCCACTGTCACACACACACACCCTGCACGGCTCTGGGGTCCACATGTCGTTGTGGGCGTACACCTGCCCGTTGTCCCTGCAGGTCTCATCCTTCTTCTCCTCTACAGAGTCATGGAGATTGAAGAAGAGAATATGAATCAGACTATTAGAAATACTGAGAGAATGTAGTGAGACTGTAATTAGAATGTTACAACACCATTAATCGAACACCATTCCATTCCATGACCATGAGTAATAATTATCTTAGCTGACGCTTGAATCTGTAAAACATGGATCAATGTAATGTGGTGAGAATGAGTTCACCTGTTTTGATCTTTGGTAGCAGATTATCCCAGGTAGCAGCCTGCTGGCCCTGGGTACCTGCAGCCTCAGAACACACAGGGCAACATTCTCCCTCAGGGGTGGTGGTTTCCTTACAGGCTAGGTCTTCACATCGGACATCCTCACAGGTAATAGTGCCCAGGTCACACACACAGATCTTACATGGCTCCGGGTTCCAAATCTCATTGTTGCTGTAGACTTTGCCGTTTTCTGCACAGCTGTCTTCGTGCCCTGCCAGAGCAAGTAAACACCATTTGCATTCAGACGTGTATCTTTACATGTTATGTCCTTATGGAGTAAGACGTAGAGTAACCCTCCACAATAACACCAGGAAACAACACCGCTGTGTTTCTGGGACTTTCAGAGATGACAAAAAGCTTGAATGACCATTTCTGGCCAATAGAATCAAGGGGTTGTTTAGCAGGCCTGATTAGGGAAGAGAGTTTTTAATGACCATGTGACCTGATGAGTGTCCATGTGACTAAATGATTAGTATTGTAAGTGTTGTGTGTTTATTCTATGTCCACTAGGTGGCAGACAGAAGCGAGAGAACACCGTCCCAGAGTGGGACAATCTCACATTTACTATAATGTGGACAATGTGGTGTTGGTGTCATTGTGTTTAAGTACACGTCTGAAATTCTTTGTTTTCCCCTGTGAAATCAAGTACAGCTCACTTGCCACAAACTCGGCATTGTGTGAAACGTTCAGTTTAGGGTTTTTATGAAGAATGTAACACATTAACACGGTTAGAGAGAGAAGGACCATCTTAGATTGTCCCCAGGATAGAATGTGATGACCTACTCTTTATGTAGCTTGGTGCATCAGCTCCACATAACTATTATTTTCAGTGAAGCTCCTCATTGTCAAATTGTGAAGTTAAATGTTTTTCCTCCAATGTGTAATTATGAATCTTGGAAGAAGCTCATATACCAAGGATGTAGTTGTGTAGGGTGATTGCTCATCATAAGAGCAATTTCGCAAATTTCTATGACAAAATAGGAAGCTTGCCTTTATAAATCATTATGTTACTTGTTTCACATCTCCACACTTATCATTCAAAGTTGTAAATTCTAGGCCTACATCTAAATATAGTCGACATAAGTACTGAGCAAGACACTGACGTCATGTAAGTCAAACCCAGTAATATAGACTAAGAAATCAGACTGTCCTTTCAGGTTCTGGGCTTGATGTTATTTTTATAAATAGGCGTCTACATTCCCCATCCCAGTTCAATGAGATCCCGAAGACTAAAGTTCACTGGAGATAATAAGAAGATGTTCCACAGCACAGTCGATGACACGGAACAGAAGCTCTTTTCACAATTAATCTGTGAATCAGGGAAACATCACTCCAATACAGATGTTGCCAGGAAGCAAGAAACAACCCAAGCATTTTCCATGCCATTATCTAGGCGGGTTGGTGGGGCCTCTGTTGGAACTAAAGAGAGTGAAACTAGGGGAAACCCTGACCACCTGCTGCAGTACTATATGTAATATCATCGCGGCATTTCACTTTTTATAAACTTAGCCAGTTTTATATGATAGACTTAACTTCTAAGTACTCATTATGTGGGCGAGCCTCTCCCCAAGAGAGAAGCTACTTTTCAAAAGCAGGAGTTATTTCAGGGAAAACCACAGCGGCCTATATTATAGGTTAAGCTTAGCATGTGTCTGTGGCTGGTCTGTATTTCTAACCCAGCCATGAGAGGCCCCACCCAGCTAACTCCACAGCCATGGAATCAAAACGCTTCATCATATGGACCAACTTCCATTTCCAAAATGTTATAACGTTATTAAGTTAAGTCAGCTGTACCCAAGTGAATAGTGTACATTAATCAATCATTTGTATATTTACTTCACCAACCAGGGTGTTATTATTAAATCCATTATGTTCAGCGTTTTGATCACTATAAAAGTGAGGCCTGTGGTGACTGTAAATTGAATCCATTTGTGGTTTGCACATGGACCATAACACCGTTCCACTTGAGTTAATTATCCAATATGGCCGCCTGCCATAATTTTCCGTACATCACACTGACCTATATGACACTTTACTGCTCAGCTGTGAAGTCAGGTGAAAGTGATCGTGGTGTTATATTATCAAGCATTATAAAACATTGTCCAATAGTATACTGTTTTACAGCCAAAGAACATTGGGGAATATTTTAGAAAGTATGGTTTTCTTGTCTTTTTCAGTGTAGCGTTAATCTGCTCAAACAGTACACCACAGGAGGTTGGTGGCACCTTAATTGGGGAGGATGGGCTTGTGGTAATGACTGGAGCGGAATCAGTGGAACGGTATCAAATACATCAAACACATGGTTTCCAGGGGTTTGATGCCATTCCATTATTCCTGCCATTATTATGAGACTTTTTATAATAAGACGTTTTCTACAGCAACATGGGCCTAAACCCCCGAGCAGCAAGTGTGACCTACTGGGTTTGAACTCAGGATACCTGCCTGCAACAAGTCTGCTTTAACCCACTGAGCTAAAGCCTAGGCATCAGCTTGGGGAGCTAACACAAGTCATCAGCGGCCAGTTTTTCAAAGGTTATCTATCTGGATTTCACCTATCGGATAGGATTAAATACCTAGATATAGAATGAAAGAATGGACGAATCATTGACTTGAATGGGGACTCCCGTTCTATTCATTCTGTTTCTATGCATTTCATCTTATCGATAGACGACATCCGGACAGATAACTTTAGAAAAACTGGGCCCAGGTGGCAGGCAAGGTTAGGCCTACTTATCACTTGATTGACCCACCGCTATGCAAGCGCATACAAAAGTGGCAAGGAAAATAATCCTTTGGAGAAACCAGACTCAAGTATATGTTTTGTTCACCACATCAGTAACTTACATTCTTCCCTGTTCGAAGCCAGTATACTTCTAAAGTGATATGGGCTTTGTGGATGCCGACAGTATGAAGCATATTCATACCCAGCATGCATGATTTCACTGGGCGTGTCCGGTCGCTCTCTGGCAAACCACTGACCAAAATCAGTGGCCTGTTTTGGTCCATCCCAACATCATTATGACCATGGCACTCTACAACCCTTCATTCTGCCTCAGCCTTGCACTGAAATAGCCCTTCCAGCCAGCCAGCCAGCCAGCCAGCCAGCCAGCCAGTCATACACACAACACCACTTTAGCACGTAGTCTGTCTAAGAGGGATGTATTTTCGTTGTATGCAAAAATTGTTGCCAGGGCGTTATTGTAAATAAGAATGTGTTCCTAACTGACATGCCTGGTAAAAACAAAATAAAAATATGTATTCTATCCATGTATCGATGTTTGTATCCAGACAGCATTTCTGAGAGATCCCATTAGTGTTATTTGAACACTTTATTTACTTACTTGTAAAAAGCTACAATATGAGCAATGAGAAAATAGCACCCATTAAAAGTGTTTATTTGGTTTAGCTCAGTTTTGGGGAGTGATGTTGAGGGCAAGGCCAACGTGGTCTAGAGACGCCTGTAAACTGGACTAAACATGCTGTGGGGTGAGAGGTATGATGGTGCTTATAAAACATACCACTTCCTGCTGTAAAGAAATTACCCATTTTAGTACTTTACGTTTCACTGTGAGAAAATAATTGTGATATTGAGGCCTGTAAACTAAACACAAACTTAAAACAAAAAAGTATGAATATTGTATATACAACACCTATAGATGTTCAAAAAGGCTCCATAAAAGTATAAAAAGCATAAAAGTGTTGCATCATCTCATTGTCATGCTTGATCTATCCTGAGAAGGGTTGCAAAGGTAGGGTATAGTACTCGAAACTTTCGAGTACTTTACCAGTAAACTACCAGAATTTTGGTAACTTTCAAGGAATATATGGAAATCTATCAGATGACATCTAGTGGCCTTTTTGGGTACTTCAGACAATCACAGGTGTCTGTAATTATCTCTGGCCCTCTGTGTGGACTTATCACATGTGAAATATATACAGTATACAGTACCAGTCAAAAGTTTGGACACACCTACTCATTCAAGGGTTTGTCTTTATTTTTACTATTTTCTACATTGTAGAATAATAGTGAAGATGTCAAAACTATGAAATAACACATATGGAATCATGTAGTAACCAAAAAATTGTTAAACAAATCAAAACAAAAGATTCCGGTAAATTTGGTATATTACCGGTGGCTTTTCAACCCTAGTCCTTTGTTCCCAGAGGGAATCCTTTGTTCCCAGAGGGACCTTAACTAACTTTGTTCCGTGTAGATTCAAGAGCTCCATGGGAAAAAAGTAATTCCTGTACTCTGCTGCAGTTCTGTGGAACAGGTTACCAAGCTACCTGAAAACTCTGTCTTCAGAGAATAGCTTTAAGATGAATAGCTTTAATAGCTTTAAAAAATATCTGTCAGTGTGATTAGGGGTATTCTTTGACGAGACGACTCCTAAACAGGCACCTCTGTGCTGTTGATAAGGTTGATATAGTAGTAAATGATTATACTGTTGTTGTTTTTAAATTGCATTGGGTGTGATGTGTCAATCTTGCCCACCTGCCATCTACCTGCCATCTACCTGCCATCTACCTGCCATCTACCTGCCATCTACCGGCCATCTACCTGGACCACAATAGTCCTCCACAGTGGACGCATCATAATACCCATAAAAACACGGATATGGTTCCAATGGTTTTTCCGCCATTCATTTTTTACATCTTGAATTCTACAAAAAATGCAAATTAATTGTGTGTTTGGTGTCGGCTTACCTTGGCGTGACGTTTTGATAGCCATGTAATTCTCTCCCGGACAAGGTGAGTTTTATCAAAATATTCGCCTGAATTTACTCAACAAAATTCACAATGATAATTATTGATAAAAGTCACCTTGTCCAAGAGAGATTTGCGCGGCTATCAAAACGTCACGCCAGGGTAAGCCTACATGAAACACAGACCTTATATGAAATAGTTCTAAAATCCCAGATGGAAAAATGAATGGTGAAAAAATGATTGGAACCATTTCCGGGTTTTATGACTCATACTGTGGTACTCAATGGAAAAAAGCCTTCAGGCTTTATTGTGTTTTTATCTTCGATAATGTTTATGTCTGTAATGTTGTCTGCGGCTGGAGCAGCCTACTACTTCTAATTATTTAATAAATTCTATCAATCAATAAAAAAAATGTAGAACAAAAAGTTAAACACATAAGCAATTCATATCACCAGTTCAAGCCAGAGCAATCAACACAATCATCGGTCAGTCAGACCATAAGTCATGTAGTGCAGCCCCGTCCACTCACCTAGCTTGACATCCTGGCTGGCCACTGCCAATACCGGAACCAAAGATATAGCCAGACATAGAATAATCCTGGAGTGCACAGAGGTGGCCATGTCTGCACCTGAGACAGGCACCTTCCGAACACACATACAGGGGAGACAGGAGGACGAGAGGAGAGGAGGACGAGGGAGCTAGGCTAGCGTTGCAGTACACAGTACCATCCAGTAATATCCAAGTAGCCTTGAGAGGAGAAGACAACTGCCTTTTGAGAAATGTTCTCTCTCTCTCTCTCTCTCTCTCTCTCTCTCTCTCTCTCTCTCTTTCTCTCTCTCTCTCTCTCTCTCTCTCTCTCTCTCTACTTCTCTCTCTCTCTCTACTTCTCTCTCTCTACTTCTCTCTCTCTTTCTCACCTCTCTCTCTCTCTCTCTACTCTCTCTCTCCCTCTCTCTCTCTACTTCTCTCTCTCTCCCTCTCGCCTCTCTCTCACTCTCTTTTTTTAAGGGTTGTCTAACCTCTAATTTTCTTCCTTTTTGCCTGTGCTCTCAGTCTCAGACATCCAGCATTGGTCAGATTACTTAAAAAATATAATCAGTTACTGATCAACGCTCACCAGCTTCACAAAAAAGGCTCCCCAGTCGTTTCTCTGCATTAACTTGAAATTGTGAAGGCCTTCATAGAAGTTTATTCATGCCATGTTCCCATATGGCCATTTGCACAGTAATATGTATTTTTGTCCTGCTAGTCTTATCCCTATAATAATAATAATAATATGCCATTTAGCAGACGCTTTTATCCAAAGCGACTTACAGTCGTGCGTGCATACATTTTTGTGTATGGGTGGTCCCGGGGATCGAACCCACTACCTTGGCGTTACAAGCGCCGTGCTCTACCAGCTGAGCTACAGAGGACCACCTATAATAACCTACCTGGGTAATCATTATGAGTGTTAATGGACCCGTGTGAATACAGACATAGTTCGAATCGGATCGTACCCACTACCTTGGCGTTACAAGCGCCGTGCTCTACCAGCTGAGCTACAGAGGACCACCTATAATAACCTACCTGGGTAATCATTATGAGTGTTAATGGACCCGTGTGAATACAGACATAGTTTACACTGTGGAAACCACACCCATTTCCCACTTTTTTTTAAAAGTATCTTATAAATAAACGACATTACGTTTAATTTCCTAGCCAAACAGCTAAATTACAAGGGATGCAACGCAAGGTCATAACATAACATATCCTGTATGCTCTTTGGGTGGGGAAAGCCTTGGTCTAGAAGTATTAAACTCCCTCTAACATGTAGACTAGTCTATTATTGGTACCAGACACAACCACAAGCACAAGAAAAGTACATTTGAACATAGACACCACAAAGACCACCACTCTTTTTGCTATTTGTCATGATAGTTGACAACACAGGGTCCAGATGTTTCACATGCTACTCAGAAAGGAAAGGGTCACGTTGAGTCAAATCCCAGAGACTGCATAAAATAATAATAATAATAATGCTGATTGTTGTTTTTGTGGTGAGCTGAATGCTATGGCATACAAAGGTCTGGGTGGGTACAGGTAGAGTACAACACACATTAAAGGACAATTTCACCCAAAAACCATCTTTTGGTATTTGTTTAATTAGACCCAATACATAATACAGAAATAAAGCCGGTATGATGCATTTTGCATCATATGATGCAAAACGCAGCATCATATGATGCAAAATGTATCATACCAGCTGTATTTCTGTATTATGAAAGTTAAATATCTTGAAAACTTGATTGCTAACATGCAAACCATTTTGGGACTATATCAACAACATTTGGGACTATACCAATAGATAGCTTTTGGGTGGAGTTTTCCTTTAAGGTGTGTAACCCTGATCCAATTAAAAGTGATCAGATTCCCTAACCAGCTACAATTAAACTATTGATACCTCACTTACACTGATATCTCTTTTCAGAGCGTAGGGCAGCGTTATTGATAGACATCTAGGACCTCAAAGACAGAGTAGCCCAGGAAGTACTGCATAACCCATTGGTGAGCTCACTGGTCACATGACAGGAAGAATGAAGGCAAATACCTGTCCAATCACGTTATGGGACAGCTTGTCCCCATATCCCCTTACATGGTGTCTCCATTATTCATTAGCCCTGAGCCATAAGGTTCACAGCTGAACGACTTTAGCTGTTTGGAAGACATCTGTTCAGAACTACTGTCCACCTGTGCAGAACTTCCCAATGTGAACTCACCAAAGAGAAGAAAAGAGAAGAAGAAACGTCTTTAATACTGTAAACTAAAGGATTGACACCTGCCTGGACAGTGAACTCTTACAGCACACCTGTTGCTGCCATGCATGTCCAGCAGTGACTGCTGCACCCGTGTGCTCTTTCTTGGTCACCGGTATGTTCGCTGCGGCGACTAAGAACTTTGTGAAGCAGGTGGGAGACACAGGTCGGCTGATCCCCGTACCGAGCCTGAGTGAGGCTGACCGCTACCAACCCCTCAGCCTGGTCACCAGGAAGAGGAAAAGACACTTCTGGAAGAAAACCAAGTACGCCTCAACCCCCTTCTCCCTGAAAGACATCCTGGTGGGGGAGAAGGAGATCACTGCTGGTACAGTCCACTGAGAGGAGGGATGCATGTTTATCAGCAGCTATTAACGCCCATGTCATGCATTATAGTGCATTATGAATGGCTCATAAGGCATTATAATGGGCTTATAATGCATTATAACTGTCTCTCTCTTTGACAAAGTAAAGCATGTGTTTCTGCAGATGTAAAGCTAGTCTCATACAATATCAGATGTCTTTAACAATACATTTTATTCCATTCAAACAGGGGTGTCGTCGTACCAGCTCCTGAACTATGAGGACAAGTCTGACGTGGCCCTGAACGGCAGGTTAGGGAACCACCTGATGAACGACGTGGGGTTCAACATCAGTGGTTCAGACTCTGTGGCTGTCAAAGCCTCCTTTGGGATCGTCACCAAACACGAGGTGGAGGTCCCAACTCTACTCAGGGAACTCAACTCCAGGTACACTGCAGGTGGTGGAAAATAGCTTAGATTTTAATTAATTGCATTCTGGTTTTGTTTCTGATAAGATATTACCAAGGGTCATATGGTGATGACAAACAACTAGTACAGTGGGGAAAAAAAGTATTTAGTCAGCCACCAATTGTGCAAGTTCTCCCACTTAAAAAGATGAGAGAGGCCTGTAATTTTCATCATAGGTACACGTCAACTATGACAGACAAAATGAGGAAAAAATATCCAGAAAATCACATTGTAGGATTTTTTATGAATTTATTTGCAAATTATGGTGGAAAATAAGTATTTGGTCAATAACAAAAGTTTCTCAATACTTTGTTATATACCCTTTGTTGGCAATGACACAGGTCAAACGTTTTCTGTAAGTCTTCACAAGGTTTTCACACACTGTTGCTGGTATTTTGGCCCATTCCTCCATGCAGATCTCCTCTAGAGCAGTGATGTTTTGGGGCTGTCGCTGGGCAACACGGACTTTCAACTCCCTCCAAAGATTTTCTATGGGGTTGAGATCTGGAGACTGGCTAGGCCACTCCAGGACCTTGAAATGCTTCTTACGAAGCCACTCCTTCGTTGCCCGGGCGGTGTGTTTGGGATCATTGTCATGCTGAAAGACCCAGCCACGTTTCATCTTCAATGCCCTTGCTGATGGAAGGAGGTTTTCACTCCAAATCTCACGATACATGGGCCCATTCATTCTTTCCTTTACACGGATCAGTCGTCCTGGTCCCTTTGCAGAAAAACAGCCCCAAAGCATGATGTTTCCACCCCCATGCTTCACAGTAGGTATGGTGTTCTTTGGATGCAACTCAGCATTCTTTGTCCTCCAAACACGACGAGTTGAGTTTTTACCAAAAAGTTATATTTTGGTTTCATCTGACCATATGACATTCTCCCAATCCTCTTCTGGATCATCCAAATGCACTCTAGCAAACTTCAGACGGGCCTGGACATGTACTGGCTTAAGCAGGGGGACACGTCTTGCACTGCAGGATTTGAGTCCCTGGCGGCGTAGTGTGTTACTGATGGTAGGCTTTGTTACTTTGGTCCCAGCTCTCTGCAGGTCATTCACTAGGTCCCCCCGTGTGGTTCTGGGATTCTTGTGATCATTTTGACCCCACGGGGTGAGATCTTGCGTGGAGCCCCAGATCGAGGGAGATTATCAGTGGTCTTGTATGTCTTCCATTTCCTAATAATTGCTCCCACAGTTGATTTCTTCAAACCAAGCTGCTTACCTATTGCAGATTCAGTCTTCCCAGCCTGGTGTAGGTCTACAATTTTGTTTCTGGTGTCCTTTGACAGCTCTTTGGTCTTGGCCATAGTGGAGTTTGGAGTGTGACTGTTTGAGGTTGTGGACAGGTGTCTTTTATACTGATAACAAGTTCAAACAGGTGCCATTAATGCAGGTAACGAGTGGAGGACAGAGGAGCCTCTTAAAGAAGAAGTTACAGGTCTGTGAGAGCCAGAAATCTTGCTTGTTTGTAGGTGACCAAATACTTATTTTCCACCATAATTTGCAAATAAATTCATTAAAAATCCTACAATGTGATTTTCTGGATTTCTTTCCCTCAATTTGTCTGTCATAGTTGACGTGTACCTATGATGAAAATTACAGGCCTCTCTCATCTTTTTAAGTGGGAGAACTTGCACAATTGGTGGCTGACTAAATACTTTTTTCCCCCACTGTATGTCAGGTTAGTTGACATATAACTACAATGATTAAATGTCACTATTTTAACATATCGAGAGCTTGGTTCCATCTGCATAAGGTTCTATCTGCGTTTTTGTCAACATGTAGTTATTGACATAGCCTTGTTCTGTTCAATGTACTCTACCTATACAGTAGTCTAAAGACCTCAATTCATGTTAAGTTCAAAATAATACAAGATAAAAACTGCTGACACCATTCAAACCAATGAGGGTTCGGAACTTTAAAGCCAATTATCTCAGAATCCTCTTTTTGCAGATAGAACCTTACAGTCCCAAGCTCTCGATATTCTAACGAGACCATGTTGGTTGTACATACTGTATATTACACATGGACAGTAAAAGTGAGAAGTCTTTCAGACACAGGTTTGTGTACTGCTTTCTTTCCACTGTAGGAAAGTGGATCTGGATCACTGTTTGATTCGTCAGTCCAAAGAAAGTGGGCGGAGCGTTCTCTGCGTTGTCATGGAGAGCATCCGCACGACGCGTCAGTGTTCTCTCACTGTCCACGCAGGCATGAGACGGACGACTATGAGGGTAAACACACACCTACACACACACAGTACACACACCTACACACCACACACACACACTGTACAGTACACACAGAAACACTGACATCTGACACTTGTGTATTAGCAGGTAATGGTTGAATGGATGAATGCCCTGTCTCACCTATCTGACTGGTGTTCTACAGTTTCAGATTGATGATGGTCGAAACCCCAAAGGTCGAGACAAGGCCATAGTGATCCCAGCTCACACCACCATCGCATTTAGCATCTTTGAACTGTTTGTTCGATTGGATGGACGACTTGGTGAGACATCTACCACACACACACAGACACAATTAGACTTGACCACCATTTTGCTCTCTCTCTCTCTCTCTCTCTGTCTCTCTCTCTCTCTCTCTCTCTCTCTCTCTCTCTCTCTCTCTCTCTCTCTCTCTGTCTCTGTCTCTCTCTCTCTCTCTCTGTCTCTCTCTCTCTCTCTCTCTCTCTCTCTCTCTCTCTCGCTCTGTCTCTCTCTGTCTCTCTCTCTCTCTCTCTCTCTCTCTCTCTCTCTCTCTCTTCTCTCTCTCACACACACACACACTAACATAGTTCCCCTTCTCCTGATCAGACATCTGTGTAAGCCCTGAGTCGTCGGGCGGATTTGAGAAGGAGCTGATCAGAGAGCAGCTGGGTGGTTTCATTGGTCGATTCTCTATGGGACGGCTACGCAGGTTCCTGTCTGGGATTGTGTATGGAAACCCCTTCAGAGCAGGTGGGAACCTCCTTTAATATCTTAACCTTTTACTGCAGTGGGCTAAGTCAGGGTCACATAGTGTTTCTTGGTAGTCTTAAACAAATCTACTTTGAAACAAAAGTATACACCTCACACACATGGTTATGGGCTTAAAAAAAGAAGACACCTGTACCATGTCAGATATAGAGTTGAAATGTATTCCAATATTACACTTTATATTCATCATAGAAGACTGAAATATAACAAAACTGTTTGATATATACGAAACACCGGATTTTCTGTGTAAAAAAAAAGAAATGTTTATTCATTATGAAATTATGAAAAATATGAATAACATAGGTGATTTGACTGCAGGAAAGGGCTTCACCACCCTCCTGATCTAATCATAGAGAAAATCAAAAAGACTAGAACAATCAGATCTAATCTTACCAGTATAATGCTGTTTAAACAAGGTACAGGTCCAAAAGTGATCTAATCTTACCAGTATAATGCTGTTTACAGAAGGTACAGGTCCAAAAGTGATCTAATCTTACCAGTATAATGCTGTTTAAACAAGGTACAGGTCCAAAAGTGATCTAATCTTACCAGTATAATGCTGTTTAAACAAGGTACAGGTCCCAGCGTGTTCTAATCTTACCAGTATAATGCTGTTTAAACAAGGTACAGGTCCCAGCGTGTTCTAATCTTACCAGTATAATGCTGTTTAAACAAGGTACAGGTCCCAGCGTGTTCTAATCTTACCAGTATAATGCTGTTTAAACAAGGTACAGGTTCCAAAGTGCTTATCAACAAATGGCCCAGGTGGGTCTAACCCTTATCCTGGAGAACAATTATTAGCTGAATATTGTTGAGAACAATATACACATAGGGATCCTAATAAAATACCCCAAAAGAGTATAAACACATATAAATACAAACCAGTGGAGGCTGGTGGGCGGAGCTATAGGAGGATGGGGTCATTGTAATGGCTGGAATGGAATTAATTGAACGGAGTCACACGTGATTTCTATATTTTTATGTGTTTGATACGTTCCATTTATTACATTACAGCCATTACAATGAGACCGTCCTCCTATAGCTCCTCCCACCAGCCTCCACTGATAAAAAATGCTAATAAAAGCACAGGGTGATGTAAAGCTAATGAGTGAAAGCAAAATAATCCCTGCACATTTTCAGATGTTCCTGTGACACTCTTATCCTCATCCTTCCTTTCCCCTACTCAAGACGACAGGACGTTTGAGGAGCTCACCCACACCCACTCAGACACCTACATGGACGACGTAGTGACAGACTACTACGAAAAGGCAGCCAGCATGACGGACGTCTCCACCACCTACCTGAGAGGGGACTCCCACTCCCGCGTCAACCTTCTCAACCACAACATCCCCAAGGGCCCCTGTGCCCTGTGTGGCCGGGGCCAGACGCCGAGGGAGACGGTCTACGGCTGTCTGGAGTGCTCCTCCGGCGGGCACAAGTACGTCAGGCTACACGTGGTGCCCTGCTTCGACCTGTGGCACAAGACACTCAGGTGAAGAGATGGACTTGGGAGGCAAGAGAGAGAGAGAGAGAGAGAGAGAGAGAGAGAGAGAGAGAGAGAGAGAGAGAGAGAGAGAGAGAGAGAGAGAGAGAGAGAGAGAGAGAGAGAGAGAGAGAGAGAGAGGTCTGAGTTCATCCCTGATTAGGCATACAGTACCTAACTAATATCTCTGTACCATACTGACAGTCAGAGAACAGGGGCGGGTCAATGTCTCACTTGCAGTACTGTATATTATTTGGAGATGCCCTCCCTCCCCTCCCCCTCAATGGACTCTCCCAAGTGGCTCCCTCCATTAGTCTACTCTATTCCAACCAACACGCCCGTCATCTACACTTGACCTGTGTTCTGTGTTCTGTGTGAAGCAGCTGCCAGAGTCACACAAGCACAACAGGAGTATGTGAATTATTCAGACTGGGTTTTCAAAATGGACAAGAGGATCGTGTGAAGGAAAAAGGCCATGAAGTTTTTGGGGCCCGGTGCAGAAGAAAACACAGCCTTCTTGTTTTGACCTCATTCTGCCGGTTTCAAAGTGTGTCATCAGGTCTTTTGGGTCATCACCTGATGTTGAGTGTTTGTAGTGGGGTGTTTTGACCTCATCAGGTCAGTGGGACATTGTAATGATGAAAAGATGGTGAAGAGGCTGGCTGAAAAATCTACATTCATACTGCCATGGTTAGATGACATGGATTAGCCATGGTTAGATGACATGGATTATCCTTTGTTTTTATGTTTTAGTGACATCTTGTTTTATATGGCTGGATTATTTCTTATTTAAATAAAGATTGACACTTTCTCTGTAGCATAGACTGTATCTCTGTAGATTCCTCACATATACAGTACATGGATCCATCCGACTGGATATTAGAGGGCTCTGTAAACATACCCAACAACTGTGGTTCCTGACAAAAACCACAAGGTGTCGATAAAGACCAACTCTTAGTTTTTTCCCCACCTACCACCACCGTATTATTGAACTTACTTTATCAAGTCTATTTATCAAGGTAAACGTTGGAGATGCCACAGCAGAGAAACACTGGTGCTCAGTAGGCCTATAGTAAAGGTTTCATTGTCTTACTGGTAAACATAGAACAGGCCACGCCCCCTCTCCCTTCCTCCATTCTGAATTGGTCATGAATGAGTCCAGGGTGATAATTGGTCATGAATGAGTCCGGGGTGATAATTGGTCATGAAGGAGTCCAGGGTGGTAATTGGCCGCAAATTAGGGTGATAAGCAGGACTATCTTTAGGATCACATCTGATTACCTCTCACTGTGAAAAACGTTCATTCTGTATGATTCAGTCATCATGTGCTAAATGAGTGATGGAATGAATCACACTGGGAAAGACATGAAAGCAGGGGGATGAGGAGAAGGATAGAGGTCTGGAGAAATGGAGAGATGGGACGTGACAGAGACCTGGGCTGCGATTATGTACTTTGAAGTCATGTGGGTTCTATAATTCTATCTCCCTCCACTTTAAACTAATCTAATACTTCTGAGAGGGACGGACGGACGGGGCAGAGTCACATGGATCTGCTTAGACAGGACACATTCCTGCAGGCAACACACAACACACAACACACACACACATTTGTACCTTCACAGAGAGCTACTACACAAAAAACACACTCCCATATAGGGCTCCACGTGTGGGTGAATACACACAGACACACACAAATATTGAGTATAGCAAGAAAGAGCGAGATTGAGTGTGTAGACTAGAGTGACAACATAGAAAGAGAGGGAGAAGAGGAGGAGAGGAGAGGAGAGGAGAGGAGAGGAGAGGAGAGGCAGATGGAGAGGGAGAGGGAGAGGGAGAGGGAGAGGGAGAGGGAGAGCTATTGGATAGTGATGATCCAACATCAGTGTAAATGGAAGCTGACAGCTCCCTAATATGTGATGAATCTGGAACACACATTGATTAGAAGGAAATGGGATCTTTGGCACCGGAGACCACACTAACAGGGGAGTGACAGAGACCAGACTAACAGGGGAGTGACATAAACCACACTAACAGAGGAATGACAGAGATCACACTAACAGGGGAGAGACAGAGACCACACTAACAGGGGAGAGACAGAGACCACACTAACAGGGGAGTGACAGAGACCACACTAACAGGGGAGAGACAGAGACCACACTAACAAGGGAGTGACAGAGACCACACTAACAGGGGAGTGATATAGATCACACTAACAGGGGAGTGACAGAGACCACACAAACTGGGGAGTGACAGAGACCACAATAACAGGGGAGTGACAGAGACCACACTAACAGGGAGTGACAGAGACCACACAAACAGGGGAGTGACAGAGACCACACTAACAGTGGAGTGACAGAGACCACACTAACAGAGGAGTGACAGAGACCACACTAACAGAGGAATGACAGAGACTACACTAACAGAGGAGTGACAGAGACCACACTAACAGGGGAGTGACAGAGACTACACTAACAGAGGAGTGACAGAGACCACACTAACAGGGGAGTGACTAACAGGGGAGTGACAGAGATCACACTAACAGAGAGTGACAGAGATCACACTAATAGGGGAGTGACAGAGACCACACTAACAGGGGAGTGACAGAGACCACACTAACAGGGGAGTGACATGGACCACACTAACAGTGGAGTGACAGAGACCACACTAACAGAGGAGTGACAGAGACCACACTAACAGAGGAATGACAGAAACTACACTAACATAGGAGTAACAGAGACCACACTAACAGGGGAGTGACAGAGACCACACTAACAGGGGAGTGATAGAGACCACACTAACAGAGGAGTGACAGAGACCACACTAACAGGGGAGTGACAGAGACCACAATAACAGAGGAGTGACAGAGACCACACTAACAGGGGAGAGACAGAGACCACACTAACAGGGGAGTGATAGAGACTACACTAACAGGGGAGTGACATAGACCACACTAACAATGGAGAGACAGAGACCACACTAACAGGGGAGTGACAGAGACCACAATAACAGGGGAGTGACAGAGACCACACTAACAGGGGAGTGACATAGAACAGACTAACAGAGGAGTGACAGAGACCACACTAACAGAGGAATGACAGAGACCACACTAACAGGGGAGTGACAGAGACCACACTAACAGGGGAGTGACATAGACCACACTAACAGGGGAGTGACAGAGACCACACTAACAGGGGAGTGACATAGACCACACTAACAGGGGAGTGACCGAAACCACAGTAACAGGGGAGTGACAGAGACCATACTAACAGGGGAGTGACAGAGACCACACTAACAGGGGAGTGACAGAGACCACACTAACAGGGGAGTGACATAGACCACACTAACAGGGGAGTGACCGAAACCACAGTAACAGGGGAGTGACAGAGACCACAATAACAGGGGAGTGACAGAGACCACACTAACAGGGGAGTGACAGAGACCACACTAACAGGGGAGTGACAGAGACCACACTAACAGGGGTGTGACAGAGACCACACTAACAGTGGAGTGACAGAGACCACACTAACAGGGGAGTGACTAACAGGGGAGTGACAGAGATCACACTAACAGGGGAGTGACAGAGACCACACTAACAGGGGAGTGACAGAGACCACACTAACAGGGGAGTGACAGAGACCACACTAACAGGGGAGTGACATAGACCACACTAACAGGGGAGTGACAGAAACCACAGTAACAGGGGAGTGACAGAGACCACACTAACAGGGGAGTGACAAAGACCACACTAACAGGGGAGTGACAGAGACCACACTAACAGGGGAGTGACAGAGACCACACTAACAGGGGAGTGACAGAGACCACACTAACAGTGGAGTGACAGAGACCACACTAACAGGGGAGTGACTAACAGGGGAGTGACAGAGATCACACTAACAGGGGAGTGACAGAGACCACACTAACAGGGGAGTGACAGAAACCACAGTAACAGGGGAGTGACAGAGACCACACTAACAGGAGAGTGACAAAGACCACACTAACAGGGGAGTGACAGAGACCACACTAACAGGGGAGTGACAGAGACCACACTAACAGGGGAGTGACAGAGACCACACTAACAGGGGAGTGACAGAGACCACACTAACAGGGGAGTGACAGAGACCACACTAACAGTGGAGTGACAGAGACCACACTAACAGGGGAGTGACTAACAGGGGAGTGACAGAGATCACACTAACAGGGGAGTGACAGAGACCACACTAACAGGGGAGTGACAGAGACCACACTAACAGGGGAGTGACAGAGACCACACTAACAGGGGAGTGACATAGACCACACTAACAGGGGAGTGACAGAAACCACAGTAACAGGGGAGTGACAGAGACCACACTAACAGGGGAGTGACAAAGACCACACTAACAGGGGAGTGACAGAGACCACACTAACAGGGGAGTGACAGAGACCACACTAACAGGGGAGTGACAGAGACCACACTAACAGTGGAGTGACAGAGACCACACTAACAGGGGAGTGACTAACAGGGGAGTGACAGAGATCACACTAACAGGGGAGTGACAGAGACCACACTAACAGGGGAGTGACAGAAACCACAGTAACAGGGGAGTGACAGAGACCACACTAACAGGAGAGTGACAAAGACCACACTAACAGGGGAGTGACAGAGACCACACTAACAGGGGAGTGACAGAGACCACACTAACAGGGGAGTGACAGAGACCACACTAACAGGGGAGTGACAGAGACCACACTAACAGGGGAGTGACAGAGACCACACTAACAGTGGAGTGACAGAGACCACACTAACAGGGGAGTGACTAACAGGGGAGTGACAGAGATCACACTAACAGGGGAGTGACAGAGACCACACTAACAGGGGAGTGACAGAGACCACACTAACAGGGGAGTGACAGAGACCACACTAACAGGGGAGTGACATAGACCACACTAACAGGGGAGTGACAGAAACCACAGTAACAGGGGAGTGACAGAGACCACACTAACAGGGGAGTGACAAAGACCACACTAACAGGGGAGTGACAGAGACCACACTAACAGGGGAGTGACAGAGACCACACTAACAGGGGAGTGACAGAGACCACACTAACAGTGGAGTGACAGAGACCACACTAACAGGGGAGTGACTAACAGGGGAGTGACAGAGATCACACTAACAGGGGAGTGACAGAGACCACACTAACAGGGGAGTGACAGAAACCACAGTAACAGGGGAGTGACAGAGACACACTAACAGAGGAGTGACAAGAGACCACAC
Organism: Coregonus lavaretus; assembly: GCF_964263955.1. Lineage (NCBI taxonomy): Eukaryota > Metazoa > Chordata > Actinopteri > Salmoniformes > Salmonidae > Coregonus > Coregonus lavaretus. The sequence continues at coordinate 4,271,057 of NC_140022.1, read as the reverse complement.
TAACAGGGGATGACAGAGACCTACACTTAACAGAGAGTGACAGAGACCACACTAAAAGACAGGATGACAGAAACAACACTAAACATAGGGAGTTACAGAGACCACACTAACAGGGGAGTGACAGAGACCACACTAACAGGGGAGTGATAGAGACCACACTAACGAGGAGTGACAGAGACCACACTAACAGGGGAGTGACAGAGACCACAATAACAGAGGAGTGACAGAGACCACACTAACAGGGGAGAGACAGAGACCACACTAACAGGGGAGTGATAGAGACTACACTAACAGGGGAGTGACATAGACCACACTAGCAATGGAGAGCCAGAGACCACACTAACAGGGGAGTGACAGAGACCACAATAACAGGGGAGTGACAGAGACCACACTAACAGGGGAGTGACATAGAACAGACTAACAGAGGAGTGACAGAGACCACACTAACAGAGGAATGACAGAGACCACACTAACAGGGGAGTGACAGAGACCACACTAACAGGGGAGTGACATAGACCACACTAACAGGGGAGTGACAGAGACCACACTAACAGGGGAGTGACATAGACCACACTAACAGGGGAGTGACCGAAACCACAGTAACAGGGGAGTGACAGAGACCACACTAACAGGGGAGTGACAGAGACCACACTAACAGGGGAGTGACATAGACCACAGTAACAGGGGAGTGACAGAGACCACACTAACAGGAGAGTGACAAAGACCACACTAACAGGGGAGTGACAGAGACCACACTAACAGGGGAGTGACAGAGACCACACTAACAGGGGAGTGACAGAGACCACACTAACAGGGGAGTGACAGAGACCACACTAACAGGGGAGTGACAGAGACCACACTAACAGTGGAGTGACAGAGACCACACTAACAGGGGAGTGACTAACAGGGGAGTGACAGAGATCACACTAACAGGGGAGTGACAGAGACCACACTAACAGGGGAGTGACAGAGACCTCACTAACAGGGGAGTGACAGAGACCACACTAACAGGGGAGTGACATAGACCACACTAACAGGGGAGTGACAGAAACCACAGTAACAGGGGAGTGACAGAGACCACACTAACAGGGGAGTGACAAAGACCACACTAACAGGGGAGTGACAGAGACCACACTAACAGGGGAGTGACAGAGACCACACTAACAGGGGAGTGACAGAGACCACACTAACAGTGGAGTGACAGAGACCACACTAACAGGGGAGTGACTAACAGGGGAGTGACAGAGATCACACTAACAGGGGAGTGACAGAGACCACACTAACAGGGGAGTGACAGAAACCACAGTAACAGGGGAGTGACAGAGACCACACTAACAGGAGAGTGACAAAGACCACACTAACAGGGGAGTGACAGAGACCACACTAACAGAGGAGTGACAGAGACCACACTAACAGAGGAATGACAGAAACTACACTAACATAGGAGTAACAGAGACCACACTAACAGGGGAGTGACAGAGACCACACTAACAGGGGAGTGATAGAGACCACACTAACAGAGGAGTGACAGAGACCACACTAACAGGGGAGTGACAGAGACCACAGTAACAGGGGAGTGACAGAGACCACACTAACAGGGGAGAGACAGAGACCACACTAACAGGGGAGTGATAGAGACTACACTAACAGGGGAGTGACATAGGCCACACTAGCAATGGAGAGACAGAGACCACACTAACAGGGGAGTGACAGAGACCACAATAACAGGGGAGTGACAGAGACCACACTAACAGGGGAGTGACATAGAACAGACTAACAGAGGAGTGACAGAGACCACACTAACAGAGGAATGACAGAGACCACACTAACAGGGGAGTGACAGAGACCACACTAACAGGGGAGTGACATAGACCACACTAACAGGGGAGTGACAGAGACCACACTAACAGGGGAGTGACATAGACCACACTAACAGGGGAGTGACCGAAACCACAGTAACAGGGGAGTGATAGAGACCACACTAACAGGGGAGTGACAGAGACCACACTAACAGGGGAGTGACAGAGACCACACTAACAGGGGAGTGACATAGACCACACTAACAGGGGAGTGACCGAAACCACAGTAACAGGGGAGTGACAGAGACCACACTAACAGGGGAGTGACAGAGACCACACTAACAGGGGAGTGACAGAGACCACACTAACAGGGGAGTGACAGAGACCACACTAACAGGGGAGTGACAGAGACCACACTAACAGGAGAGTGACAAAGACCACACTAACAGGGGAGTGACAGAGACCACACTAACAGGAGAGTGACAAAGACCACACTAACAGGGGAGTGACAGAGACCACACTAACAGGGGAGTGACAGAGACCACACTAACAGGAGAGTGACAAAGACCACACTAACAGGGGAGTGACAGAGACCACACTAACAGGGGAGTGACAGAGACCACACTAACAGGGGAGTGACAGAGACCACACTAACAGGGGAGTGACAGAGACCACACTAACAGGGGAGTGACAGAGACCACATTAACAGTGGAGTGACTGAGACCACACTAACAGGGGAGTGACTAACAGGGGAGTGACAGAGATCACACTAACAGGGGAGTGACAGAGACCACACTAACAGGGGAGTGACAGAGACCACACTAACAGGGGAGTGACAGAGACCACACTAACAGGGGAGTGACATAGACCACACTAACAGGGGAGTGACAGAAACCACAGTAACAGGGGAGTGACAGAGACCACACTAACAGGGGAGTGACAAAGACCACACTAACAGGGGAGTGACAGAGACCACACTAACAGGGGAGTGACAGAGACCACACTAACAGGGGAGTGACAGAGACCACACTAACAGTGGAGTGACAGAGACCACACTAACAGGGGAGTGACTAACAGGGGAGTGACAGAGATCACACTAACAGGGGAGTGACAGAGACCACACTAACAGGGGAGTGACAGAAACCACAGTAACAGGGGAGTGACAGAGACCACACTAACAGGAGAGTGACAAAGACCACACTAACAGGGGAGTGACAGAGACCACACTAACAGGGGAGTGACAGAGACCACACTAACAGGGGAGTGACAGAGACCACACTAACAGTGGAGTGACAGAGACCACACTAACAGGGGAGTGACTAACAGGGGAGTGACAGATATCACACTAACAGGGGAGTGACAGAGACCACACTAACAGGGGAGTGACATAGACCACACTAACAGTGGAGTGACAGAGACCCCACTAACAGGGGAGTGACTAATAGGGGAATGACAGAGATCACACTAACAGGGGAGTGACAGAGACCATACTAACAGGGGAGAGACAGAGACCATACTAACAGGGGAGTGACAGAGACCACACTAACAGGGGAATGACAGAGACCACACGAACAGGGGAGTAACATAGACCACACTAACAGTGGAGTGACAGAGACCACACTAACAGGGGAGTGACTAACAGGGGAATGACAGAGATCACACTAACAGGGGAGTGACAGAGACCACACTAACAGGGGAGTGACAGAGACCACACTAACAGGGGAGAGACAGAAACCATACTAACAGGGGAGAGACAGAGACCACACTAACAGGGGAGTGACAGAGACCACAATAACAGGGGAGTGACAGAGACCACACTAACAGGGGAGTGACAGAGACCACACTAACAGGGGAGTGACAGAGACCACACTAACAGAGGAGTGACAGAGACCACACTAACAGAGGAATGACAGAGACTACACTAACAGAGGAGTGATAGAGACCACACTAACAGAGGAGTGACAGAGACCACACTAACAGGGGAGTGACAGAGACCACACTAACAGAGGAGTGACAGAGACCACACTAACAGGGGAGAGACAGAGACCACACTAACAGGGGAGTGATAGAGACTACACTAACAGGGGAGTGACATAGACCACACTAACAATGGAGTGACAGAGACCACACTAACAGGGGAGTGACAGAGACCACAATAACAGGGGAGTGACAGAGACCACACTAACAGGGGAGTGACATAGAACAGACTAACAGAGGAGTGACAGAGACCACACTAACAGAGGAATGACAGAGACTACACTAACAGGGGAGTGACAGATACCACATTAACAGGGGAGTGACAGAGACCACACTAACAGGGGACTGGCAGAGACCACACTAACAGGGGAGTGACATAGACCACACTAACAGGGGAGTGAAAGAGACCACACTAACAGGGGAGTGACAGAGACCACAATAACAGGGGAGTGACAGAGACCACACTAACAGGGGAGTGACATAGAACAGACTAACAGAGGAGTGACAGAGACCACACTAACATAGGAATGA